>NW_015505707.1:372321-397771 GCF_001515645.1 Sinocyclocheilus grahami
ATGTCTCGGTACATTTTTCCATTCATCCTTCCTTCAATTATATGAATTTTGCCAGTGCTACACCATGATGCAGTGCCCTTTGACCTCCAAACATGGTGTGTATTATGCCATTCAAAGAGTTCAGTTTTGGTCTCATCTGACCAGATTATATTCTCCCAGTATTTCACAGGCTCGTCTAAATGAGCTTTAAATGAGCTTCAACATGCGTTTTCTTCAGCAATAGAGCCTTGTGTGGTGAGCGTGCGTACAGGCCACAGCGGGTGAGTGCATTACTTGTTATTTTCTTTGAAACAATGCTAATTCCAGGTTTTCTGAAGCTCTCCACAAGCGATCCTTGGCTCTTGGACAACTCTTCTGATAATTTTTTTCACTGCTCTTTCAGAAATCTTGCGAGGAGCACCTGGTCGTGGCCGGTTTATGGTGAAATGATGTTCTTTCCACTTCCCAACAGTGCTCACTGGAACGTTCAGAAGAATAGAAATCCTTCTGTAACCAATGCCATCAGTATGTTTTGCAACAATAAGGTTGCGACGGTCTTGAGAAAGCTCTTTGCTTTTACCCATCATTAAATGTTTCTTGTGTGACACGTTGGTCATGAGACACCTTTTTATAGGCCATCAGTTGAGACTGAACCAACTAATATTAATTTCCACTGACGAGGGGCAGGATTGCTTTTTAATTACTGATCGATTTCAGCTGGTGTCTTGGCTTTCCATGCCTTTTTGCACCTCCCTTTCTTCATGTGTTCAATACTTTTCCCCTGTGTCATTCCACTTTATTACACAGAACTTAATTTCTGAACTTATTTGTATTGTTTTCTTTCTATGTGTGGATTACTTGGGTTGTTCCCGACATCTGACGAAAATATCATGTCAACAGCACCTTTAGAAATATATTTACTGAGAAAAATGGTGATGTGTTCAATACTTATTTTACCCGCTGTATGTATATGTTCACAGCTACTATGGATGGCTACCGTCAACTGTTTGGTTACCAACATTCTTCAATTAATAATTTTATAAATAATAATTTTCATATTTGGGTGAACTAACCTTGCACACTTAACAAATGAACAGTGATTCTGGCCAAAATATAGTTGTTGTTGTTGTTGTTGTTATCACTCATAAGAAATGAATCTAGCATCAGTGCCAAAAACAGCATCACATTACCTACTACTTGAGTTTAAAAAGAACTAATATTATAAAACAGACAGATGTGTCTTTACACAGTGATTATTTGAGCAGTGTTCAGCATCCGTTATAACACGTTTAGCCTCGTGTTGACTTGTTTGGGTCACGTGACGTCACACTCTGAACATTCATCGGCTGACATGGTTTTTGTGCAACTGGTGACAGAATTGTGATTTTTGGGGGCGCTTTTCCTTTAAAACATCTATTTCTAAGGCACCTGTAATCACATCCCCCCCAGACCGTATGTTTTTCCTCTGGGAATGGTCGTGTTATGAGGCCCTGGAGGAATCTCAGCGCGTGCTGTCCTCTCGGGAGACCGGGATCAGTCAACCGAGCCGCTCGCTCACAGAAGGGATATTATTGTGTGTGCGAGGCTCAGCATGTGAGAGAACATTGTTCCCAAACCAGAGCGATCGAGAGGAGAAGAGAGGGAGAGTAGTTTACCTAACAGAGTCACAGAGATTGGTGTCTCCAGGGTTCAGGTTTCCAGACGTCACCCCGCCCCCGTCTGCCCATTTGTCCCTGAACAGAATTTTCCACTCGTCTTTTCCTGGGAAGACACCTACATTCATCCGCTCCTCATCCTCTTATTATACGCTCGCCTGTAGCAAAAATAGACACTAATTGTGAGGGATGGTGTGCTGCATGTGTAAACACAGAAGTGGAGTGAATAACTTCTCATTAGAAAAGCCTCCAGAAGAGTCAAACAAAGCACATTGTTTTATCTGGTCGCATGAAAGATATGCTGCGTAAGGTTAAATTACATCTGGCCTCTTACTGCAAACAAACATCTTTTCAATAATTATACCTTTAAAGCAAAACAATTAAAATGTCTTGTGACTGTGTATTTTGGCCCAAAAATAAGCCCCAAAATCCTTAAACTGTAATGTATTTCTGTGATGCGCAGCTGTATTTTCAGCATCATTACTCCAGTCTTCAGTGTCACATGATCTTCAGAAATCAGTATAATATGCTGATTTGCTGCTCAAGAAACATTTCTGATTATGTTGAAAACAGTTAAATATTTTTGTGAAAACCATGATACATTAAATTTTTTTTAAATTATTTGATGAATGGAACATTCAAAATAACACCATTTATTTAAAATAGAAAAAATAAAAAAAAATGTACTCTCACTTTTGATCAATTTATTGCATCCTTGATGAATAAAATAATCAATTTCTTAAAAAAAAAATTAAAAAAAACGTACTGACCCCAAACTTTTGGATGCTAGTTTATAGGCCATTGCTGGTTAACAGATATTCATATAGATTTTTTTCTAAACAAATAAATGCAGCCTTGGTGAGCAGAAGAGAATTCTTTCATAAAATAGTTGTATTGACTTTAGAACGGAAGAAAAACAAAAGCCTAAAGATGTTTTTTTTTCTTTTCTTTCAATAATAGCAATAAAAAAACAGAGAAAAGAAAATGCATTTGCAAAAAAATTAAAATAAATAAATAAAAAAGGATTTCTTCTAATGCTGTAGGTTATAAAAAACATTTTGAAATGTTTCTAAAATGTGGAAATGTCCAGTTTTGTTTTGCGATTATAACATTATTTAAGGGTTATTAATATGATGTTATTTGAAAGTTTATTTTTAATATTCTAGGAACATTAAAGTGTCCTGATTTCTTGGCGTGAATAGAATGTTATTTAATGCTTACACAAATGTTTCTTACAACATTCTATAACTTTTTTCACCCAAAATAAACACTTATTTGAACATTTATTTTGAATATTATACAAATGTTAAAATACCCCATTTTTTATGGTGATTGTTTTTTTAAAGGATACGAAAAACATTTCTTATATATATGAATTTTTGTGAGAACGTTCGCTGTTCTCTGGGAACACAAATCAAACAGACCTAATACACAAAGACATCTATAGAGATAATTATTTTTATTTTTTTAAATGTTAATCTGTTGCCATTTTTATTATTTATTCCTTTTCTGTCATTAAACGTCTTAAATATCTGAACTCCAGCCAGCTAATTTCTGCACATTTTTATTTTATTACACTCTTGAACCTTGAACAGTTTTGCCCTGAAGACGTCTTTGCTTACCTATAAACAGCAGAGGAAAGCAGAAACGCACAAAAGAGTAACACACAAATGTCTAAACACAAAATGCACAGTGAAAGTAAAGATAGCAGGTTGACACAACAAACGTAACATGTCACACGGGGTCATGGAAAAGCGCTCTACCGAAACCATTGTGAAACACTGGCCCATATGACTCTTCATTGAAATCAGGATCGTTTTAGCCCCGTTAGCGATTAACGCAAGAGGTTACAGGATTACATTGATAGGCCTCACAAATGATCACATCCAGAACTCAAAGGACTTCATAAACTCCTTGTATTGCCTTGTGGGAAGTTTTCTAAGCAGCAAAACCTCACATTCTGGTTCAGATGTGCGGCTGACACCTGGATGAAGATTAAAACCAACTAAGAGATGATATTCATAGAACACACTAAATATAAACAAGTGCATCAGGTTCACACAGGAACAAGCACAGGACATCAGACTCGCTGGTTTGTGGTTTACGGGTGGCCAGAGCTTTACACCGCCAAGATTAGATCTCCCCACTGCTCTTCTCTCGCTATACGAATGACTGCACCTCTAAAGACCCCTCTGTCAAGCTCCTGACGTTCGCAGACGACACTACAGTCATCAGCCTCATCAAGGACGGAGACGAGTCTGCTTACAGACAGGAGGTTAAAGAGCTGGCAAAAACAAAACACTGGGTGGATTTTTATCATTATAGAGTAGTTGTGTACACACACTGCCAACACACATTTCAGTTCAAACAACTTGTAAAAGTGCATGTAGCATTTTTAGCATTGTCTATATGGTTCCATAAAGAACCTTTAACATCTGAAGAACCTTTGTAAAAGTGCATGTAGTATTCTATAACCCCCTTTAAACAATGCCAATCTAGAGGTTAAGGAGTACACTCTTAAAAATAAAGGTGCTTCACGATGCCATAGAAGAACCTTTTTTGTCTATATGGTTCCATAAAGAACCTTTAACATCTGAAGAACCTTTCTGTTTCACAAAAGCTTCTTTGTGGCGAAAGAAGGTTCTTCAGATTACAAAAAGGTAAGAAAGAGATGGTTCTTTAAAGAACCTTTGACTGAATGGCTCTTTGTGGAACCAAAAATGGTTCTTCTATGGCATCGCTTGAAGAACCTTTTGAAGCACCTTTATTTTTAAGAGTGAAGGAAGGTATCCAGCTGACAGGAATGTTCTCACAACTTTCACTTATGTTTTTAAAAGTCACATAAATGTTAGGACAAAACACTTTTAAAGTGAGGTTTATGGAAAGGTCTTATATATGTATTAATATTAGATATGCTGTATGTTCTCATAATGAAAACATTCTTGGAACGTCCTTATGATGTTATTTTTGATGCATGTTCTAAGAAACGTTTTTGTAACCTTTCAATAACTTTCGAATCACAACAGGAAATCTGGACATATTAACATTCTTAGAATCATTCAAATAATATTATATTTTGGGTAAAAAATATAGTTAGTAGAAAACTGTATGAAACATTTTTGTAACCTTTAGATAACATTCTAAAATTTTAATGTTTAAAAACATTTTAAAACCATGTTCCCACAATGGTTTTATAACCTAAATTTATTAACTGGATCATCAAAGAAGAATCCTGAAAAATAAACTGCATCACGGTTTCCACAAAATGTATTCAGCAGCACAACTGTTTGCAACATTGATAATAATCAGAAATGTTTCTTGAGCAGCAAATCAGTATATTAGAATGATTTCTGAAGATCATGTGACACTGAAGACTGGAGTAATGATGCTGAAAATTCAGCTTTGATCACAGAAATAAATTACACTTGAACAGATATTCACATAGAAACAGCTGTTTTAAATAAATAAAAAAACATTTCCAATTTTACTGGCTTTACTGTATTTTTAATCAAATAATTGCAGACTTGGTGAGCAGAAGAGACTTCTTTCAAAAACATTAAAATCATACAGAGCCCAAACATTTGGATGGTATTTATGTTTATTTGCATTTTTACTATACAATTTATATTATTTCCTTCTGCGTTCTATCGTAATGCCCTAGCTAGCTAATTTATGTGCAACACTCATTATGTGCTTTGCTCTCAAGACATCTTTGCTTATCTATAAACAGCAAGGAAGCAGAAATACAAAAGAAGAAAGAACACAAATGTATAAAGTCAAAACAGCCAGTGAAAGTATTACGCTGCAGGTAGCAGCTTCGCACAGAATCACACAGTATTTCCCGCAGGATGATGAAAAATCACTACTGAAAACACTGTGAAACATTAGGAAGGATTACAGCGATTACAAGATCAGCCGCTTAAATCAGCAAATGTTTAAAACCACTTTAGGTTTTGACTCTAGAAAGTACAAATCCAAAGTACAGAAATCCAACAGAAAGAATTTCTTGTCATTTATTGTGAGTTTTTTTGAGTTTGTCAGGACAGATTTGGCTACCAAAGACCAACTACTCTTACAGAAATAAAGTCTGACCACTTCATAAGATTCAAAAGATGTATTTATTCGCTGGACGGCCATTCCTGTTTTCCAAACTACTTATTTGTTCCACGAAAATAGACATAAACAAGGCTCAATGCCCAATTAGCATGGCAGATTTACAAATGGAACAAAGCTCAAGCTCAAGCTTTTTATATTTTTGAAAACATATTAAACTACATGTGAGTTTATTTTCTTGTACTAAAGTATATAGACAGGAATATATACAGTATATATAATTCACAAGGAAAGCATTTGTTGTTTATAACATATAACACATTTTAATATAAATAAGCAAGAAAAAAATTACAATACATTAAAAAATTTAAACTTTATTAAATCATTATAAATCTAGTTTTGATCTAGACTATTCCATCCACATTTTCATTTAGACTCAATGTAGGTTATACTGTAAGATTGGAAATATATTTTCTTGCCCCTGAAATACATTTTGAAGTATATTCACAACCTATGTGAAGGTTGAAACTAAATATATTTAAAGGGGTCATATGATGTTGCTAAAAAAGAACATTATTTTGTGTATTTGGTGTAATGAAATGTGTTTATGTGTTTTTTAAGGTTAAAAAAACACGTTATTTTCCACATACTGTACATTATTGTTTCTCCTCTATGCCCCGCCTTTCTGAAACGCGTAGATTTTTACAAAGCTCATCGGTCTGAAAGCGAGGTGTGCTCTCATTGGCCAGCTATCCAGTGCGTTGTGATTGGCCGAATACCTCAAGCGTGTGACGGAAATGTTACGCCCCTCACCATACTGTGATGCCCTGTCCGACCAGAGCGATGATTCAAAAACATGAAAACCCATTATAAACGAGGCATTTGTTGCATCCAGTGAGGACATAATTACGGATTATAATGACTTATACTGTCTTTTTATGCATTGCGTTGCATCGCGCCGCGTAAACATAAAGCCATGTCTGCATTTGTGATCGGACTCGCGTTTGAATCATCAGTGGCAAATCCTTTAAATATGAAAAACGTACTTACAGTCTGTGAGTCACAACTGCCAGCATTGTAGTCTACTCTCCCAGGATCAAGAAACGGTCCTCCATAAAATGTGCTGGACACATCTGAATATTTGGGTTGAAGTGTTCTGGAACAGTGTTGTAAATACAACTTAACCACTGATTTCTAGTCGTGTCCTCTTTTGGAAGACCAAACAAAGTAGTTTCGCTTTCACAACGAAACACACGGCGCCTTCACAACATGGCGGCGGCAACAAAACTACAGCGAGAATCAAAGTTACACCTTCTTTCTTTGCGTGAACATTTGGGTGGCGTTATGCAAATCTTCCCACATAGTGATGTAGATATGTGTGGGCGTGTTAGAACGAGGAGTTTTAGGGGGGTGTGGCTGACTCTTAACTTTTATAAAGAAATTTGAGACTTTAGTCTTTGCAACTTTACAAATCTTCTTTATGCACCAAGAGCTTGTAACACTCCAAATTGAAATCGCATCATATGACCCCTTTAAAATTTCAAAAATATATTTCATTGAGCTTTACTGTTGACAACATGTATTTAGCATATATTCAAAATATATTTTAGCCAGAAAAATATATATTTTTGCCATATGGGTTGGTAAAGGGAGAGAAACCCAGCTGCATTAGGTGCGTTTGAACACAGGTAATGGACGTGTCTTGTGTAATAGCTGGCTAAATCTGCATTCGGTGGGCCGGGCCGGTGGTTTAGCCTCAGGCGGGAAGTTACTGAATGATTTACTGAGAGAACAAGCGAGTGAAGGGAAAGAGAAAAGCATGTGTGTTTGCAGCAGTGTCTTTGCCAAAGAAAGCGCCCTGTTTGTCTATGCGTCTGACATCATATGAGCTTCAAACACGCCGAGGCCAGCTCTGCTTTAGATGAACAAACAGAGAGCCGCAAAATCAAGACTACAGCAAACAAGAGAACCAAAGAGTGAGCCGTTCATTTGCTTAGGCTTACTTGTGTGGTTTTGATGAGGAAAGAAAAATGACATCTTTTTAATATCTCAATTGTTTCTCTAATGAAGAGATAAATCCTGTGCTTCAGCTTCATCTCCTGGGAAAAGACCACAGTAATCTTGTTTCCAAAGAGATCTCAATAATACCTCAAACTGTGCTCAGGTTTGCCAAGATACCTGCTATTCACTTTAAAGTTATATGTTATATATATATATATATTTTATCTTTATTATTAAAGTATTCTGTCACTATATATATATATATATATATATATAGCCTATTTTTGTTTTATTTAACATACGTAACTATTAAACATTTTTACAGTCTAATACAGTAAATTTATGCACTCTAGTAAATGTCTATAGTTATTTCTCTTAATAATTAGGTGAAACAAATATAGACAAAAATAAATTTAAATAAAAAATACTAAAATAAAATACAATTTCAGAATCTATTGATCTACATTACAGTTAAATGTTAAATTTATTTTTTAGAAATGTAACGTTTGTATCTAAATGTATACAGTATAATACAGTGTATTTTAAATGTATAGTGTATTTTTATTTCTCATAATGCATTTTTGGAGACACAGCTGAGACAAAAATAAAATAAAATGAATAATACATTTTCTCAGGATTCTTTTTTTTTTAAATAAATTTTACATATGAAACTATTACAAAAATATACAATCCAATACAGGGTATTATAAAGGTATAGTTTATTTTTACTACAAAAACAATTAATTAAACAAAATAATTAAAAAAAACTATTTATTTATATAGATAGATAGATAGATAGATAGATAGATAGACAGACAGACAGACAGACAGACAGACAGATAGACAGACGGATAGACGGATAGACAGATAGATAGATAGATGGATGGATGGACGGACGGACGGACGGACGGACGGACGGACGGATAGATGGATAGACAGACAGACAGATAGATAGACAGACACACAGACAGATAGACAGACAGACAGACAGATAGATAGATAGATAGATAGATAGATAGATAGATAGATAGATAGATAGATAGATAGATAGATAGATAGATAGATAGATAGATAGATAGATAGATAGATAGATAGATAGATAGATAGATAGATAGATAGATAGATAGATAGATAGATAGGATAGTTAATAATTAATTTAACAACTTTATAAAACATGCCTGTTTTTATACAGTATATTTTTATTTTAATAAATAAAATAAAAGATAAAAATAAAAATAAAAATAAAAACAAAAGTATCATAAATAAATAAAATAATGTTCCACTGGCACTTTATCAACACAAATAGCAACATAAAGATCAAAACCTCTCTAAATGTTTCCCCAGTACATCAGCATCAAGTACATGACCTTCACCTGCTACACTGTCTGTGCGAGTCCCTGAGAAACTCAGGCCGGAGAACATGGAGAGCAGGAGAAAGAAGTGGAAAGGTTTAGCACAGGAGACCGGGAGGAGGGCGGGCGCTCACAGTCCTTGGCTCTCGGCTCCTGAGAGGTCATTCCTCTGTCCAGCACAATAATACCTAATACTGTTCAGCTGGAGATCCCTTCATTCCTGCCTGTTTATTCACTCCTCACATTCCCATTTGTGCTGGAGGGCTTTCAGACGGGTGAGTTGTCATTGCACAATGTCATTTCCAAACAGTAACGGGAAGGCCAGCGATGCATTAATGCTTTTAGAAGATAATCCCTGACACATTCCAGAACACACATTCACCTCCAAACAGATGGCGCTCTTATTGACATGACTGCGTAACCGGGAAAAGTGACACGATTGACTTTCATATGTCACAGAGGACTAACAGGAGAGGGACGTTACAGCTGAGACACTCAATGCTACTTGAAGTCAACAGTAAACCTCGTTTGCAACTGATTGTACATCTGTAATGTGACATTCTATATACAGTATATTAGATTCCCTGTTCTCATTTTAGTTTTAGTTAAAGTTTTAGTAATTTTACTGTTTTTGTCATTTTTTATTACTTTTTGTGTTTTTCAAATGTCTATTTAGTTTATATACATTTTTATTCCAGTTTCAGTTTTTGTATAAATTTAAACAAAAAAAAAAATGAAAAATTGCTTAAATTATATTTACAAAAATAAGAACATGATGATGATTGAGTCCCGCAAATGAAACAATGCTCCGAAATACACATGGTGGAAGATATATTACATGTGATTATATAATACAATGTAATATATCCATATACAATGATTATAAACCTTATGAACATATATGTTTTATAGACTACTGTTCAAAAGTTTGGGGTCGGTAAGATGCAGGGCTGAATTTATTTGATTAAAAATACCATACAAAATTGTGAAATATTATTACAATTTAAAAGAGCTGTTTTCTATCTGAGTGTATTTAAAATGTAATTTATTTCTGTGATCAAAGCTGTATTTTCAGCATCATTCCTCCAGTCTTCAGTGTCACATGATCTTCAGAAATCAGTATAATATGCTGATTTGCTGCTCAAGAAACATTTCTGATTATTATCAATGTTAAAAACAGTTGTGCTGCCCAATATTTTTTTGTGGAAACCGTGATTATTTCTCATGATTATTTAATTCATAGAAAGTTCAAAAGAACAGCATTTATTTGTAATATGAATCTTTTGTAACATTAGAAATGTCATTACTGTCAATTTAATGCATCCTTGCTGGTTTTTTTCATCTAAGAGGCGGAGTGAAGAGCCATCGAGATCAGCCCATATTTAGCCAAAGGCTGAATGAAGGAGAGAGAGAGAGAGAGAGATTTTGCACCAAACACTCCCGACAACCTGCTGTTGCTAGGCAACCAATGTGCATGCTTTAAAGATTATCACCCTCAATCCGTGAGACTCAAATATCTTTACAATTACACGGCGACGCGAGGGGTGCGATAGGAACGTTGTTTTCCTCAAGAGTATGGCGACTGTAAAGGCCAGCGGAGGAGAAAGTCAACAGCCTGCTGCTAAAACAAATTCAGGCTGAACTTTTCCAAACATCTTAATGTTCATAGATTAGATACGCATTGAGGGCCTCTCCTGTCCTGTGCTGTCATGCAGAAATCATGCCTCTAATACAGCGCACACAGTCCAGCGGCTACAGCAGTTATTCACAAAGTGCAAAGTCAAGGGATTGATTTGCAGCAATTCGAACATAAAAGTGACGTCATGACTTGTGACTTATGACGTCATAAAAGTGAAACCTCCTCCACCCCGCCATCTTGGCATTCCCTAGTGTGCATACACGTTCTATTGCACTAATAGGAAATTGAATGATTTTAACCAGAAAACATTGCCTAAAGAGACACTGTTTTTAGATCTGAGGCTTCGCTGTTCATTCTCACAACACAAATGTCTTAAGCATGTAAATGTTTATTTGTTTGCGTTCGGCAAGCTTTTCTGATGCTTATTGAAAGTAGCTGTAATATTGCGGAGAGGATCTTACGGCACGGAAATAGGATGTTGCTGGTCTTGGCAGTGATGCATTATTTAGTTTGTGATCCGCCCTTTAAGTGAAGAAAGAAAAGAAGCTCTTACTGTATATATGGATCAGTGGCACACACTAAACCGTGCCCTAGTGTTAACAAATGATATAAAGACACATTTGCTCAAACAATGATGCTATTTTGAGATCTTTTTTCAGCCACAGAATAAAAACAACTAAACAAGGCATCTGCAACTTTTTATCTCACAATTCAAACTTTTTTTTTTCCTCACAACTGCATGTTATATACTCGTAATTGCGAGTTTAAATCTCGCAAGTCTGACTTTTTTCTTGGAATTCTGACTTTTAACCCTCAGCATTTTAAGTTTATAGACTATCTCACAGTTTTGACCTTTTTCTTGGAAACTGACTTTTTATCTCAAAATTCAGATTTTTCCCCCCCCCCTCAAAATTGCAGGTTAATATATCACAATTCTTATATTTTTCCTTAGATTTGCAAGTCTGTATCTCACAATTCTGAGTTTACATCTCACAAGTGTGTTTTTTTTTTTAATTTCTCACAATTATGTTTCTGCCATGGAATAAAAAATACATATATTTTTTTTTAATCTGAATTGTGAGAATAAAAAGTCTGAATTGTGAGGCATAAACTCATAATTTAAAGAATAAAATCTGAATTGTGAGATTGCACGTTGCAATTACCTTTTTTATTACTTTTTAAAAAAAATTATTATTCCATAGCAAAATAAGCTCCCTTATATTTTAGGTTGCTTTACAAGACTTGTTCCCAAGCACGCATTCGTATCTGTACACACTGAGCTAAGCAAATACTGCATCAGAAAAGCCATACAGTACATATGGGGTAGATTAGATGATGCAACTGTCACAAATCACACACTATGGTAAAAGTGTTTTGAGATCATAACATAGCATTGTGCATAGCATTGGCATCGCTTGAAGAACTAAAACGAGTGTTTATGATCAATAATCCGCCTTACACAAATCTTAATTTTTGTGAAAAGGAATAAACGATTAACTGCTTTAACTGCCACTACACTGTAAAAAAAATTCTGTAAAATATACGGTAAAAAAACGGCAGCTGTGGTTGCCGGAATTTTAGTGAAAAAAATACGGTAGCGTTTTAGGTTTTTATGGTTTTAACTTAAATGTACAGTTAAATACCGTCATTTCATTAACTGATATAATGTTAATATACCAACCTATTGAAGTACTATCTGTTTTGTACCTTTGAAATACACTCTTAAAAATAAAGGTGCTTCACGATGCCATAGAATAACCTTTTTGTCTAAATGGTTCCATAAAGAACCTTTACCATCTGAAGAACCACAAAAGCTTCTTTGTGGCGAAAGAAGGTTCTTCAGATTATAAAAGGGTAAGAAAGAGATGGTTCTCTAAAGAACCTTTGACTGAATAGTTCTTTGTGGAACCCTGAACAGAGCTAGTCAGTCAGTGCTGCGATGTGTGTGAGACAGCCGAGAGCTGGATGAGGCCAGACGCCACAGACGTGCTTCATCAACTGTCTGTCAAAATGATGGGCAGAGATCGCTATGAGAGCTTTAAAACAAACTCTTCAATCTGAAGAGATGGATCTCATGTCCCTGAAAATCCCAGCAGAGCATCTTCTCTCCTCCTGGCAAACACAAGCATTCTGCATCCGTTACTGTATCTGTGTCAAGGAAGAAAAAACGAGTCAGTACCCAATTTTTTTCTGTGAATTTATGGCTGCTTCTTCATAATTTACAAACCTGTCCTACTTATTGTTGCGGCATCTATATCAGACTCCATGTGTGCAACTTTACTTACATTTAACTGAAGTACTAAAATTACTAAACTTGAAACTGAAATATTTAAAAAATACTAATAAAAATGACAAAAGCACATAACAAAATTATAAACATATAAGCTAATTTAAAATATTGATAAATATTATAATAGTATGTAAATAATACCAAAACAACACTGTTGCAAAAATGTGAGATAGATATTATAACAAGATATTATATTTTACATAAATGTAAGAACCCAAATTATTGCAAATGATTGCAATGCAAATCTCATAAATATTAAATAAAAAGGAGACATATTACTTAAAATGTCTATACGTTTTTAAAAATCTTAAATGTATTGGAATGTATTGAAATTAAGCTTTCATTTATGATTTTAAAAATGAAATGACTTTTTTTTACTTTATTTGGTTGGAAAACATGCTTAACTGCCAAGAAAATAATGTGTTAAATCCTGATGGGCTTTAAAAGAAATGCTATTTTCCTTCAGATTCCCTTGCATGAACATTCACACAAACTGCAGTTGAACTCTGAAGGAGTAATCATTGTGTTTTACTGGAACGCTCTCAGAGGGATTACATAACACAAACATGTTTAATTTCAACACACGTGCATGTGAGAACATGGCAGAAATCCTTAGAAAATGCCCACCGTGCTGCTGCTGCTGCTGCATTATTCACTTGGAAATAACAAACACTATTATGGAACATACAGTATATGAAAGTTTAATTATCATGCATGGTTAATGCGTTTAATGGGACGCGGATCTCTCTGTGAACTAAAAATATCTCCCTCTGAAGATCTTGACCTAAAAGATCAAATGCAGCTGGAGAATGTTAGATGAGCTAAATGTCTTGGCCTGGCGAGATGCTTTAAAAATGTAATAATAATTCTGAGTGGGTGGATTGGGGACAAAACATTACACACTTCCATTTACCTGAAAATACACACCAATCTACAGAAGTCTGATTCTACCTCATCATTAAAAAAAAAAAAAATTTAAGTAATTGTGACTTTTTTAATCATAATTGCTAATTTATATCTCAGAATGTAATTTTAACAGCTGCAAATCACTGTTCTTATTGTCAACTAAAACTAATAAAAAATAGTTGTTGTTAATTAAAATAAAGCTGAAATAAAAATAATTCAAAATTAATTTCAAAAGAAATATTGCCTTGGCAAATAACTGAAATAAAAATTGAAGTAGTAAATCTGAAATACATAAAGCTAAATATAAAACAAAACTAATATAAAGGACAAAAGCACATAACAAAATTATTAAATCTTAAAATAAAAACGAGAAAAATAAAGCTAATTCAAACTATTAACAAATACTATAATACAATTTTAATAATACTACAGTGTTGTAAATTTGCAACAAACAAAAACAACACATTATATTTTACCGAAGTAAAATAAAGCTTATATTTAAGAACCCAACATTATTGCACATTTTTGATTATTATTGCAATGCAAACAAACCTCATTCTTATGAATGCATCTTATGAATTAATTTTATTAAAGGGGTCATATTATGCTTTTTCACTTTTTGAATTTTAGTCAGTGTGTAGTGTGTATGTTTGGACATAAAAAAAAGATCTACAAAGTTACAAATCTCAAAGTCCACTCCAAATGGAGATATTTGGTCTCTTTTCGAGAACTACAACGAACGGCTCGTTTGGACTACAGCGCTGTTTTCCTTGGTTTGTGATGTCACAAAGCGGCCCATTAAAATTTATAAAAAGTTGAGAACCACTCCTCTAGTCTACCTCAAAGCTGGATCTCACATAAAATAAACAAGGCACTCTAGGAAGTGATATTTAAAAATATATATTTAAAAAAATAATTTGATCTCATAAGCAATGGACTCTCATGCCGTCCCTTCCATCTACATTATCAGCACCAGTCTTTCCTTTTAGTGACATTTCTACTGTAACCTCAAAACACATCCGAACACAAGCAGTCTTATTCTTTATCTGTTTGGCTCTCACAAACATGCACATGCACACGTAAACCCTTTGTAATTATGGCTTAAAGCGCCTCTCCAGGGACTCAGTGAAGAAGATAAAGGAAGTAAATATCATGTTGTGTCCCTGAAGTCATTTCCCATCGGTGGGAGCTTTGTCACGCAGAGACCTTTGACCTGCAGCTATATATCGGCTCATCCTTTAGGGAATCGAAAAAAATTCTGTGTGCTGCGGTTTACGTTTGGCTTATCATTGATCTATTCTGCTGCGTCTCAAACCAAAGTGGCTTCAAAACATGTGACGGAGTAATAATCGCACATCTCAGTCCATTTTAAAAGGCTTTAGTCTGGACTTTGACCAGAATAATGTATTCAAATCCCAGCCTTTACCATTATAAAGCAATCTGCAAAGCTGCTTCCAAATCCTCTTTCAGCATCATAATCTGTTCCATATACAAAGCAAGGATGTGTTTCTTAAAATATATGACGACGGTCATTAATGTTGCCCAAAATGGGGTCAAGATGATTTAAAGACGCTGCCTAGAGAAAGCGAGAGAGTCTCCTGCTGTGGAAAACCGTGACCTGTTAGAATGAGTAATGGAAAGACGCTTCCTTATGGATGGAGTTAGCATCTAGTGGCTCTCAGTTCATTAACTCATCACCCAAAAAATGCTCAAATGTGCTCATCCTCAGGCCATCCAAGATGTATATGAGTTTGCTTCTTCATCAGATTTGGAGAAATGTAGCACTGTTTCAGCAATGGATGCTCTGCAGTGAATGGGTGCCGTCAGAATGAGAGTCCAAACAGCTGATAAAAACATCACAATAATCCACACCACTCCAGTTCAACATCTTGAGAAGACAAAAGCTGCTGTTTGCAAGAAACAAATCCATCATAAGATGTTTTCAACCAAAAAGCATGTCCTCTCTCTATAACGCTTCCTCCAGTGAAAAAAGTGGTCTGGTCTAAATCCGGAGAGAAATCTGCGCAGATCAAGCACCGTTTACAAACCAAAACAGCTGTAAACAAATATATGTGTATATTTTGATGGACTGGAGTAAGGGTTATTATGGATTATGGACTTTAGTTAAAAACATCTTAATGATGGGTTTTATTTCTTACAAACATGCAGCTTTTGGCTTGTTAAGACATTAATTGATGGACTGGAGTGCTGTGGATTACTTGTGGATTATTGTGATGTTTTTATCAGCTGTTTGGACTCTCATTCTGACGGCACCCATTCACTGCAGGTCAAGTGATGCAATGCTACGTTTCTCCAAATCTGATGAAGAAACAAACTCATCTACATCTTTTATGGCCTGAGGGTGAGGACATTGTCAGCAAATTTTCATTTTTGGATAAACTATTGCTTTAAAGAGCAGCAGCAGCTGCAGCAGGAGGAGGTAGTGATGGTGACTCACTTCACCTGATGCATCGCTGCATGCAAAAGAGAAACAAAACAAGTGTGTTAATGTTCTGAATGGAATACTAAAGTCCTACATACTTCAGTTCTTACAGCTAGTGTTGGATGATCTACTATCATTTTATATTAGCATGTGTTTTAGTGATTTTATATACAGTATATCACTAAAACACATGCTAATATAAAATGATAGTAGATCATCCAACACTAGCTGTAAGAACAGCATACTGTGCTCCATCACTGTGCACAATTTTAATTAGCTGTTTATTGCATGCAATTCTAATTTTAGAAAGTAGTAAGCAGCATACTATATACATTGTGAAGTATGTAGGACTTTAGTATTCCATTCAGAACATTAACACACTTGTTTTGTTTCTCTTTTGCATGCAGCGATGCATCAGGTGAAGTGAGTCACCATCACTACCTCCTCCTGCTGCAGCTGCTGCTGCTCTTTAAAGCAATAGTTTATCCAAAAATGAAAATTTGCTGACAATGTCCTCACCCTCAGGCCATAAAAGATGTAGATGAGTTTGTTTCTTCATCAGATTTGGAGAAACGTAGCATTGCATCACTTGACCTGCAGTGAATGGGTGCCGTCAGAATGAGAGTCCAAACAGCTGATAAAAACATCACAATAATCCACAAGTAATCCACAGCACTCCAGTCCATCAATTAATGTCTTAACAAGCCAAAAGCTGCATGTTTGTAAGAAATAAAACCCATCATTAAGATGTTTTTAACTAAAGTCCATAATCCATAATAACCCTTACTCCAGTCCATCAAAATATACACATATATTTGTTTACAGCTGTTTTGGTTTGTAAACGGTGCTTGATCTGCGCAGATTTCTCTCCGGATTTAGACCAGACCACTTTTTTCACTGGAGGAAGCGTTATAGAGAGAGGGCATGCTTTTTGGTTGAAAACATCTTATGATGGATTTGTTTCTTGCAAACAGCAGCTTTTGTCTTCTCAAGATGTTGAACTGGAGTGGTGTGGATTATTGTGATGTTTTTATCAGCTGTTTGGACTCTCATTCTGACGGCACCCATTCACTGCAGAGCATCCATTGCTGAAACAGTGCTACATTTCTCCAAATCTGATGAAGAAGCAAACTCATATACATCTTGGATGGCTTGAGGATGAGCACATTTGAGCATTTTTTGGGTGATGAGTTAATGAACTGAGAGCCACTAGATGCTAACTCCATCCATAAGGAAGCGTCTTTCCATTACTCATTCTAACAGGTCACGGTTTTCCACAGCAGGAGACTCTCTCGCTTTCTCTAGGCAGCGTCTTTAAATCATCTTGACCCCATTTTGGGCAACATTAATGACCGTCGTCATATATTTTAAGAAACACATCCTTGCTTTGTATATGGAACAGATTATGATGCTGAAAGAAGATTTGGAAGCAGCTTTGCAGATTGCTTTATAATGGTAAAGGCTGGGATTTGAATACATTATTCTGGTCAAAGTCCAGACTAAAGCCTTTTAAAATGGACTGTGATGGTGACTCACTTCACCTGATGCATCGCTGCATGCAAAAGAGAAACAAAACAAGTGTGTTAATGTTCTGAATGGAATACTAAAGTCCTACATACTTCACAATGTATATAGTATGCTGCTTACTACTTTCTAAAATTAGAATTGCATGCAATAAACAGCTAATTAAAATTGTGCACAGTGATGGAGCACAGTATGCTGTTCTTACAGCTAGTGTTGGATGATCTACTATCATTTTATATTAGCATGTGTTTTAGTGATATACTGTATATAAAATCACTAAAACACATGCTAATATAAATGTGCTCATTGTTTTGATGCAAGGACAGAAGTTTAAATCATTGTTTTTGTCTTTCTGCATCACATTAAATCATCCGTCACTCATAAATACACTCATACAGAACATCACGTATGATGTACGGTTATATAACACATAATGTTGTTGGCCTGAATATGACGTCATTAATTATGGACCGTGATGTTGAAGGCCATTGCGTCATGAGCATCACTGAAACACGCCAGCCTACACAGGAATCATTCCTCAACCAGGATTTGCCTGCCACAACTCTAATTAACATCCACTCCACAACTTTAATTAGGCACTTGTGGCTTGAAGAAAAATCGTCAAAGCGGGATTGTGTTAATTATGTTTTTAATCATTCGAATGTTTCTCATACCAAATATTCATACAACAGCCTTAAGGGTTCACAGCTCAGATGAATGAAATTAGCTGATCGGGATCAAACCGATAAAAACTGATGGCTCTATTACCCAGCTAACATTCTTCCAGTTACATTAATACAATGTTCATTCAAAGTTATCAGTTCTTTAATAATGTCCTCTAAACTTGAGCACAAAAGTGTTATTTACACATTTTTTTTCTTCATTATTTTAGTAGGACATTCATCTAACATTGTTTTAATGTTAAAGAAATGAATTATTCATATATTTAAAACTGAGACTAATTTTAAAATATGAAGTAGTTTTAAAAAATAATTTTCTGAATAATTAACTCCCAAACCTAAATTTAATAATTTAAGTTCAGAACATTCAAAAGCAACATTCTCAAAATGAAAACAACAACAACAACAACAAACACTATTTCTACATCGTTAAAGGAATGTTTATGTGAATGTTGTCTAACAGATTGTTTTTAAATGTTACTTCTTGTTTCAGAAAAATGTCAAAATTAATGCTTCCATAATGTTTAAAAAATATTTATTCAAATGTACAATTCATTTAAAAATATTTAATTATTTAAATTTAATTTATCTATATTTAACTATTTTAAAATAAGAAGTACATTTAAAAAACATTTTCTGAATAAGAGCTAAATTGAATCATTTAAGAGTCGTAATTTAAATGTAACAAATTGTTTCAGAATGTGTGCAGAACATTCAAAAGTAACATTCTCTTAACGTTTATTTAAAATGGAATGTTCACTTAACATTTACATAACCCAAAAGAAATAAATGAATGAATTAATTAATTAAAAAAATGAATGTTTTGAACATTCAGAGAACATTCAGAAATAACATATCCATAAACATTAACAAAACGTTCTTATAACATATTTTTGTTAGCTGAGTAGTTTAAAATACCTCTTTTAGACTTGCACTCTATTCATTTACTAACGGCTTGTTTTCTTTAAAAAACACACTAGCTTCTCTATTCTTTTTGTATTCTATCTGTTTTCTTTTTATTTATTATGCAATTAACAAAAAGCAAAAAAAAGGCCTCTAACACTAGCTTGCTCTATTCTTTTTCTGTTTTCTTTGTATTTATTATATAATTTTAAAAAAATCATTGCTCTTTTGTTGATTTTGATTGCTTCTCATTTGTAAGTTAAAAGTGTCTGCTAAATGACTAAATGTAAATGCAGTTTGTTTCTTAGAGGAAGTTTTGTTCAAAACCTTTGACTTGGTTCAGTAACACCCTAGCAACCACATAGCAACACCTTGGCAACCACCCAGAACACTCTAGTATCGTTATAGCTTTATCACAACAGACCCGTGACCCATTTTCAGATTTGTGAGCTACTTGTGGAGCAGGACTGTAATAGATCAGCGGTATTTGTGTCTTCCTCTTCTCTCACAGTCTGTGAATGAGGCTATAGTCTATAGATCTGTGCTGCATGTGTCTGAGAGCTCAAAGGTGCTCATTAAACCAAAGCAAACGTGCTGCACTTCAGTCTAGAGCTGTCTGGAGTGTGAATGTGGAGGATATTGAGCGATCGACTGAGCGTCTGCAGCAGGAGCTGCTGGAAGATGAACAGCAGGATGAGAAGAAACCACATTCACAACATATTTTACTTCCATAACATGATGCATTTCTGAATGCATCAATATTCAACAAGAAAAAAATGTAGGTCAGAAATTTGTGCAAAGACTCTATTTGACCAGTGGTTGAAAAAAATAAAAAATAAAAAATCAATGAACAATGCTGTTAAAGCATCGGTTAATAGTAGTTTTTAGGTATACATTTTATAAATTTAAAATGAAACAAATGACCATTAGTTAATCTTTTATGAAAACACAAATTAAAAATGAACAATTGTGTAATATTTATACAATGTATTGTATTATAATGTTAGTATTATATAATTTTTATGACATAGAACAATATTTATAAATTAACATTAGCAGATTTTTCATTTTTAGTTCATGATAATGCAGTAATTAATGTTAATATTTAGTTTTGATAGTCATTAAATTTCAAATTCATGTAAAAATAGATCAATGTAGTTGTTTTAATGTAAATCAAATTTAATAGTCATAATTTACATTTTTTTATTGTGCAGTTATAACTCCCTATTTGACCAGCAACTGAAAAATAAATATATAGAAAAACGAACAATAAATTAATTAATCTTATTTAATGTGATATTTAACCAATACATCTTATACATCATAAATTAATCAAATTAACATTAGTTATATTTTAAGAACAGATATGTACTAACAAAGAACAACAGTAATATTTATACAATTTATGAAATAATATTAGTATATTTTAATTTTACATTAGTTATATTTTAAGAACAAATGTTTTAATGTAGAACTGTAATATTTATACAATTTGTGAAATAATATTAGTATATTATTTTAATTTATATAATATTTACAGCTATATTTATAAATTACAATTAGCATTAATAAATGCTGTAAAAATTAATTTAGCTGTTCATTGTTAGTTCATGATACTGAATGCATTAATGTTAATGTTTCATTTTTAAATATTTATTAAAATTATGTGTAAAATTAATTCTAAAAATGAATACGCTTATTTTTCAAATTCATTGTGTTTATTTATTTTTTTTATTTTTTTACTTCTAAACAATTTTAAAAAGAAGTACTTTGTACTCTGAGACAAAATTGATTCTTAATTCCCAAACTAAATTTAATAAGTTTCTAAGTAAGCGGAAGAAGTGTGAAGTAGGCCAGAAAAAAATAATAATAATAAAATCTCTCTACTTTTCATGGTCCATTAACACTCTTTGTTGTTGAGTTTGCAAAATTGCAATATCTGAACAGGCTGTTTGTTCCAAGCACTGATTTTGTGATTAGTTCAGTTGGTTTGACGTTCGTCAGCGTCTCTAGTGTTGGATTGGTTTGTGTGCAGGGCGTTATGACCCATTTTGGTTCAGTAGAATGCCAAGACTCAGAGCGCAGGTGCGGATCAGAACATGCTCCACAAACACGGATCATCAGGGGACTCGCGGCCCCTCGGCGCCCTCGGTGTGTTAATGACATACGTGCAACATCAAAACTCAACACAACACATTTTCTGTTAATCAGAGCACTCTTACAGAAAAGAATCAACAAACACAGATCTTTTCTTGTCTCCAGCAATGACATTAAACAGACGCTCCGCTTCTCAGAATCTGCTCAGATCTAATAAGATTCCAAAATCTGCACCAACCGATTTCTTTATGAACTCAGACATCTCCAAGGTGTCTCCAATCAACAAATGACTTGTGCTGATGCATGCATAATTAATGCATTCATTTATGTTAATGTTTAATTTTAATATATGTAGCCTACATGTTTATGTTCAATGTAAATAATGGAATTATATTATGAAAATATTGTAAAACAAGTATCTAAAAATACATAAAATATTATATTAATCAACAGAAAAGAAAAATTGAACAAAATATATTTTTCTTGTTTTCCTTACACACACACACACAAAGTATGTTTGCATGTTTTAAGTTTATAATGATTTATAATCACATAATCAAGGCATGCAATTATTCATACAAGTGTGGAGGAAATTTCTTTTTAAAAAAAAAATATAAATATATAAATAAATAAATAAATAAATAAATAAATAAATAAAATAAAATAAAATAAAATAAAATAAAATAAAATAAAATAAAAAAGTATAAAACTTGAATGCTTGAATGCCCACATTACCAGAAAACTGGTAACCAGTGTTTTAGTTTTTGTATCATTGGGATACTATTATACTTTTATTCATGCTTTAAATATATTTTTTATTTTTTTTTCCATTTAAAGTTAGTAGTTAGTAAGTAAGTAAATAATTAAATTTTATTTTTTTAGTAGTTTTTTTTTATTTATTTGTCTATAGTTTTAATTTTTATTTCAGTCTTAACTTTAGTTATTTGAAATAATATCTATAAATAAATATATAAATTAATAATATTTTATAAATGTATATTGTGTGTGTTTTTGTGTTTCACTTTTACTTCAAGTAATTTTTTTTTATGTTTTTAGATTTGATTTTAGTTTTAGTTACCCTGCTGGTAATAAGGAATTATTAATAAATAATTTCAGAAACTTTTCATATAAAAACATAAAAGGACCTCTTTTTTGCATCAATAGATCAGAGAAACAAATACGTCCCATGGGCAAAAACTGTCTAAAACTATATAAAATATATCATTCATCAAAAGAAGCTGCTATGGATGTGTGTGAGGTTTATTTAGGGTGCATTATCAAGCATATCAAGCTCACTTCAAAGGCTCCAGGAATATTTTGTTGCACCTCATGCTTTCAGTTCACAGCTAAAAGCTCTACAGCCTAAAATCACCATACATTATGCAAAGTACTGAAGAGGCTTCTTCTCATGATCACACTTGTATGGATACTGAAGCAGCGCAGGCTCGCTTTGATCATGAGAGGAGGCCGATCGATTACAAAACCCCCAAACACACACATTTACATACAAATACTTGCTATTTTTGCACTGCGGTCCATCAAACTAAAGCAGCTTTCTTCATATACAAAAACTCAAACTACACACATAATGATGTGCACTGGGAGACTTATGCAAGTTGATTCAGAGTTTTATGTAGCACAAATGGTATGTATATTTTTAATTATGTTAAACTGTATCTATTCTTTTCAGCATTACGCTAAATCAAATTATTTATAATAAATAATTTATAAATGTTAAATATTTTTTAAATTGAATCAATTTAAATATTTAAAATGTAATCTATCAATATTCTATATAATTTATTTTAGATGTATATGTTATATTTAATATAGATTAGATAGATAGATAGATAGATAGATAGATAGATAGACAGACAGACAGACAGACAGACAGACAGACAGACAGACAGACAGACAGACAGACAGACAGACAGACAGACAATGACATACGTGCAACATCAAAACTCAACACAACACATTTTCTGTTAATCAGAGCACTCTTACAGAAAAGAATCAACAAACACAGATCTTTTCTTGTCTCCAGCAATGACATTAAACAGACGCTCCGCTTCTCAGAATCTGCTCAGATCTAATAAGATTCCAAAATCTGCACCAACCGATTTCTTTATGAACTCAGACATCTCCAAGGTGTCTCCAATCAACAAATGACTTGTGCTGATGCATGCATAATTAATGCATTCATTTATGTTAATGTTTAATTTTAATATATGTAGCCTACATGTTTATGTTCAATGTAAATAATGGAATTATATTATGAAAATATTGTAAAACAAGTATCTAAAAATACATAAAATATTATATTAATCAACAGAAAAGAAAAATTGAACAAAATATATTTTTCTTGTTTTCCTTACACACACACACACAAAGTATGTTTGCATGTTTTAAGTTTATAATGATTTATAATCACATAATCAAGGCATGCAATTATTCATACAAGTGTGGAGGAAATTTCTTTTTAAAAAAAAAATATAAATATATAAATAAATAAATAAATAAATAAATAAATAAAATAAAATAAAATAAAATAAAATAAAATAAAATAAAATAAAAAAGTATAAAACTTGAATGCTGATGTATCCACATTACCAGAAAACTGGTAACCAGTGTTTTAGTTTTTGTATCATTGGGATACTATTATACTTTTATTCATGCTTTAAATATATTTTTTATTTTTTTTTCCATTTAAAGTTAGTAGTTAGTAAGTAAGTAAATAATTAAATTTTATTTTTTTAGTAGTTTTTTTTTATTTATTTGTCTATAGTTTTAATTTTTATTTCAGTCTTAACTTTAGTTATTTGAAATAATATCTATAAATAAATATATAAATTAATAATATTTTATAAATGTATATTGTGTGTGTTTTTGTGTTTCACTTTTACTTCAAGTAATTTTTTTTTATGTTTTTAGATTTGATTTTAGTTTTAGTTACCCTGCTGGTAATAAGGAATTATTAATAAATAATTTCAGAAACTTTTCATATAAAAACATAAAAGGACCTCTTTTTTGCATCAATAGATCAGAGAAACAAATACGTCCCATGGGCAAAAACTGTCTAAAACTATATAAAATATATCATTCATCAAAAGAAGCTGCTATGGATGTGTGAGAGGTTTATTTAGGGTGCATTATCAAGCATATCAAGCTCACTTCAAAGGCTCCAGGAATATTTTGCAGCACCTCACGCTTTCAGTTCACAGCTAAAAGCTCTACAGCCTAAAATCACCATACATTATGCAAAGTACTGAAGAGGCTTCTTCTCATGATCACACTTGTATGGATACTGAAGTAGCGCAGGCTCGCTTTGATCATGAGAGGAGGCCGATCGATTACAAAACCCCCAAACACACACATTTACATACAAATACTTGCTATTTTTGCACTGCGGTCCATCAAACTAAAGCAGCTTTCTTCATATGCAAAAACTCAAACTACACACATAATGATGTGCACTGGGAGACTTATGCAAGTTGATTCAGAGTTTTATGTAGCACAAATGGTATGTATATTTTTAATTATGTTAAACTGTATCTATTCTTTTCAGCATTACGCTAAATCAAATTATTTATAATAAATAATTTATAAATGTTAAATATTTTTTAAATTGAATCAATTTAAATATTTAAAATGTAATCTATCAATATTCTATATAATTTATTTTAGATGTATATGTTATATTTAATATAGATTAGATAGATAGATAGATAGATAGATAGATAGATAGATAGATAGATAGATAGATAGATAGATAGATAGATAGATAGATAGACAGACAGACAGACAGACAGACAGACAGACCGACAGACAGACAGACAGAGAGATAGAGAGATAGAGACAGAGACAGATAGACAGAAAGAAAGAAAGATAGACATAGATAGATAGACAGACAGACAGACAGACAGACAGA
>NW_015505707.1:397846-402846 GCF_001515645.1 Sinocyclocheilus grahami
AGATAGATAGATAGATAGATAGATAGATAGATAGATAGATAGATAGATAGATAGATAGATAGATAGATAGATAGATAGATAGATAGATAGATAGATAGAACGATAGATATCACAACATAGAACATAAATAATGGGCGAAATAATCCATTTTTAATTAGAGTCGTAAGCTATTTTCATTAATTGCTTTTGAATAACATACATAATGAACATTTTTCTCTAATTGTCTGTGATCTTTACTTTTCACTGATCCGTCAGTGTCACAATGCATGTTGTGTGACCTAAAGACGAGGTTTCTTGCAAGGCAGCATATTGTTCCTACCTAAGTTTTTGAACAACCTTAAAATGCTGTCTGTGTAGACTGCTGGAAGACAGCTTGAAAGTCACTGTCCAGTTTGCTATGAGAACTTCATTGGTTTTGAACCTGTCCAAACGAAGACCTCCAATCTCCCATTGCTCATCCTGACAAAACAAAAACAGCTCAGCTGCACAAACTGGCAGATGTTGTTTTGCAAAGACTCAAAAAAAGGCCCCGGTTTCCCGGAATCTAGTGTTATTTTACCCAGCGTGCCGAGCGCTTGAGCGAAGGTGCCTGTGGAGTGAAGGGGGCGATGGAGGTCATGAATGGAGAAAGCAAGACATTCATCACACACCTTACCTCTCTCTCTCTCGCTGTGTTTTTTCAGATGGACAGATAAACTCTTCCTCCCACATTCACTCCCACTGATCTTCATTAGCGCTTCACTTTCTGACTCGTGCTGCTGAGCGCTTGAGGCCATCGTGATAATCAGAGTGCATTTTAAATTTCCTTAACTATTTAAAAAATATGAAATGCAGATTGATCGATGTTCATGTGGGCTGAGAGCAATCCATCTCTAACCTGGAATCAGTAGGTTTTTGAATGCTGCATCTCTGTGCACCGTTGGTAACTTGCATAGCAAACGTGCTTCAGTTTTCAGGCCATAACACAAATGTTCATAAAACGATGTTTTTGGGTCACTGTGCTGCTTGAAAATTCATTTTTGCTCCACATGCAGATCTCTGACTGACTGAGACTCTGTGTTTGGCTCTATTCATTATTCAGGCTTAGAAACCTCTGAACATCAGCCCTGCTAACAGGGAACATTCTCTCAACGATCTGGCAATGTTCATTAGAAGTTCTTTAATATTCTCAAAACGTTAGCACATAAACATTATTTCTACATCATTCATGGAATGGTTTTGTTTGATGCTTTTTAAATGTTTCTGCTTGTTCAAAATGTTCATAATGTTCATTTCTATAATGTTCGCCAATATAAAATGGAATGTTTCTGTAATGTTCAGAAAATCTTTTTTGTTACATTAAAAAAAACAGGCATTTTGAACATTTTTATAACTTAATGGGAACGTTAGTACATTAGAGCATATTTTTGATAGATGGAATGCTGCCGCTAACATGACAGCAGAAATGATTTTGTACCTGATTATTGGTTTGCATCATAGCATTTTGCTTTCGTGTATACTTTAGTCTCATTTTCTCCCGATGGTTTAAGAGTTTGTCACATGGATTCCAGCAAACTCTTGGTGTTACTTCATGTTGGCTTTTCTCAGAAGTGACGTCCTTTTAGCCGCTTCCCCAAGAGGTGAATCTGTGAAGACACTGTTAATGTCTGGACAGTTTCAGCCATTTCAGCCACTAACACATCAAATCTGTCTTCAACATTCATAGCTTTTTGGTTCTCTGAGCAAAAAAAAAAAAAAAACGAGGTCAAACGACAAGAACTATCAATTGAGTCATCTTACGCACCTTGGAATCTTCTCTAGTCTTTTTATAACCTCATTTCGAAGGTTATCTCATTGAAGGTTAGCTCACTGATCTTCACGATAGTTGTTCGCCAATATAAAATGAAATGTTTCTGTAATGTTATGAAAATCTTTTCTGTTACATTAAAAAAACAGGCATTTTGAAAATTTTTATAACTTAATGGGAACGTTAGTACATTAGAGCATATTTTTGATAGATGGAATGCTGCCGCTAACATGACAGCAGAAATGATTTTGTACCTGATTATTGGTTTGCATCATAGCATTTTGCTTTCGTTTATACTTTAGTCTCATTTTCTCCCGATGGTTTAAGAGTTTGTCACATGGATTCCAGCAAACTCTTGGTGTGACTTCATGTTGGCTTTTCTCAGAAGTGACGTCCTTTTAGCCGCTTCCCCAAGAGGTGAATCTGTGAAGACACTGTTAATGTCTGGACAGTTTCAGCCATTTCAGCCACTAACACATCAAATCTGTCTTCAACATTTGTAGCTTTTTGGTTCTCTGAGCAAAAAAAAAACGAGGTCAAACGACAAGAACTATCAATTGAGTCATCTTACGCACCTTGGAATCTTCTCTAGTCTTTTTATAACCTCATTTCGAAGGTTATCTCATTGAAGGTTAGCTCACTGATCTTCACGATAGCAGGACTGATCTGCTGTTTTAGGCACAAAACATTTTCTACACATGTATGTAAAATCAAACACTTAGTCCGAGCAGCTGAGTAGAAGTTTTATTGATTTCTTAGATATTTCAAATTAAACTTGAACTTATAAACTTGATATCTTTAAATGTTCATACCATATAATTGCATTTAGCAGATTAGAGCTGGGCGATAATCTAGTTTTGCAATGATACAAGCAATCAAGCAGATAGATAGATAGATAGATAGATAGATAGATAGATAGATAGATAGATAGATAGATAGATAGATAGATAGATAGATAGATAGATAGATAGATAGATAGATAGATAGATAGATAGATAGATAGATGCAATTAATTTCCTGTGAAAACAACAGGACTTTTGAGTACCACGCCCACACCTCAACATCCAATCAACAAGCCATACATAGAACCAAGTCCCGCCCTAATTTTTCTTATTTAATAATCCGCATCGCAATCCGCAGGAAAATATCACACACACACACACACACACACACACACACACACACACACAAATAGACTCTCACAGCCAATTGTAATGTTGTTATGCCCTCTAAAGGGTGTTCTGTATTTGCTATAAAAACATACAAAAATTACATTAAAACGGACATTAAAAGTATTTTCCAAAAATGTGCATTGTGCATAAACCATTACACTATTACAGTATAATAATATAATATAATATAATATAAACATATGTACTATGTTTCAGTATTTTAAATGATGTTTTTAGATTTATATTCAGAATTATTTGCACATACTTCTCAAATATAATATAATATATAAATACTATTTTTCAATATTTTAAATTAATTTCTTATATTTGTATTATTTCGCTCAAATATAATGTAATTAAATATTACATAATATACTTCAATAAATATATTACAATTATATAATGCATACAATTATTTTTAATATATTTTACATTTTAATTGATTTTTGTTTTCAGCATTCAGAGTTATTCTACATAACGCTTAAGGATAGACTTAAAACAGTTTAATGAAACATTTATTCTAAATCCTTCTATAATGTTCATCAGCTTTCTAGAACTGGGCTGCGTTCAATCCCGACAAAAACGGTGCAAAACGTGTTTTAAACGGAAACGGTGGTGCGTTGAACTCTGTTCTGATGACGCAAGAGTTGCAGCTATGGCAGCTGAGAAGGCCATTCTTTGTGTTCTTTTTGAAGAATTTTCGGAGCCTGATGAAATCGGTATAAATACGTGTTTAATACTGCAAAATACGCTCGATGTTACAGTCACTGCCCTCGCCGTCCAGAATAAAAGAGCTCATCCCAATCCAGTGAAGGGATTTGTGCAAACTGTGGTCCCTAATTATTGTGATCCAACATTTGCTTCGCATTTCAGGAAGAAAAGACAAGCATTTCAGGTGAAGGATAATCCACTTCTTACCTCCGAGACTGTGTTATGATCTATACGACCTTATTATTTTTATTGTGAGTATTAGGCTTATCATTATTGCTGATCACTGTTGTTGTGCTATGATATTGTAATATTTACCATTATATAATCAGAGGAGTATAGAAAGGTTTATGAAAGTGTCACTCCACAATACAATAGCAAAACATATAAATATGTATAGTATGTTTACGTTACATTAATCAGTATTTAGCACACAATAGAAGACTAAATGATATTTAGACAGACTATACTAGAAGTTCCAGATCTGTACTTGTGCTCTTATTATTTCAGTTATTTTGCCTTTGATGTAAATAAACATGTGCAAACAATATACTTGCTCTTGTGAGTTTATTTTGATGTTAATTACATTGTGCGAGCTGTCTCTTTAATACCGCCTGGTTTATATACATGCTGCTGCTGATTGGCTGACATTTTTGTCACACCCAACAAACAAGAGAAAACGCATCTCAAACCCCGTTGCACACCGTTTCCAGGAAATGTGTCGTTCAAACCGGAAACCGTAGCAAAACGGTGCACACCGGTTTGAGCTTGAACGTGCCCCAGATCTGCCCCTTTGAAGGACCATCTGATTGGCTGCGTCGTTATTACGTGACCTGGATGCGCTGCGGGATTGGTCATCTGGAGAATTGCGAGCATTGGGAGGCAAGTGTTGTCGGCTAATACGAAACATAACGTTTATTCTGCTATAGCGGGCGCTTTATCGCACAGAGAGCCAAATCTCTCACTGAGCTGCATTCAAATCTCGAGATTTATTTATTTTTTACTGAGTTTAGAAATTACAATATATTACAAATATAATAATCCATTAATTTTAATTGTTTAGATCATTTACATATATATATTTTAGAAAAGATCCATTTTCACGGCGCTGAGAAAACACGCACCACGTGGCACACGCAGTCGCTTCAGGTCACCATAGACATAATAAATATTGTATATCTATGATTATGTACTTCTACTATGCACTTATGTAACTGTATTCACCCAGACCAATTAGAAACAACTTCCGGGCTACTAAGCTCCGCCTACTTCAGAATCAGGTGTCATACTGATTTCCGTTCTAGGCGTTAACTCGGTTCGTGTGTTCTCGAGAC
>NW_015505707.1:405625-423125 GCF_001515645.1 Sinocyclocheilus grahami
GTGTGCGCGCGTGTGTGTGTGTGCGTGTGTGTGTGAGCAGCTGCTCTTGTCATGCAGAAACACTATCTGCCGAACAGACACTTCTAGATAAACCTCAAAATAGGCCTGTCACAATAACAACTTTTTGTTGTGCGATATAATGCCCCAGAAAGAATTGCGATAAGCGATATTATTGTCATTTTAAATGCCGTTTTATGCCACTGAATATATAATCATAATGTAACAGCAAAATAATGCAAGAAGGCCAACACACTTCCAAATGACAACAAACTTAAATTTTTTAAGAATATTTAGATCATGGAAATTAAGTATCAAAATATTAGATACCTTAAAAAACCTGAATAAATAGTAAATACAAATTTTTTAACAAAAAGTGCAAAGTAACAAGTAGAAACAAAGAAAAATGCACAAAGAACTTGTCTGGAGATGACATTAATTTTTATGTAAATATAATGGGTGATATATTGCGTCACCAAAAATGATTGCAGTGTACATATATTGCGCAATAAGTCGATATATTGAAATGAAATTTTCTGAAATATGATCTGGTCAAACTCAAACATTTCAAGTTTGTTAAAAAAAAAATATATATATATATATATATGTGTTCCAGTTAATAATGACAAAAGAATGAACTGGATGTTAATAAATAGATAATAATAAAATCACATTTCTTACATTAACCCAAAATATTGCAAAATTAAAAAAAAAATTTTTTTTGTTAAATTCAACTATGCTCACTGTGACTAATTGATTAATATTTTTTACATAAAAATATATGAAACATTTTAGCACTTTAGTATCAATAACCACTGTAATCAAACGAGTGTCATTTTGAATATTATTTATATACTATTCTAGTATTTATTCATATTTTGATTAGCTTTTATTTTTTTTGTTTTCAGTTTTCAGTTTAGTTTAAGTTTTAGTAATTTTGTCATTTTAATTTAAGGTTTTGTTTTGAACGTTAAATGTTTCTATTTAGATTTAATTCGTTTTTATTTCAGTATCAGTTTTTGCGGTTTTTACAAATTAAAATTATTTCAGTTTGTGGCCAAATCAGCGTTTCAAATTTAAATTTAGGTTTAAGTTTTTCGTGTAATATTTCAATTGGCGAAAATGTTTTTTTAACAGTTTGAGTTAACAATAACAAAACTGTATCACACAGAGGAGTGAAACAATGTAACAATCCTTTTTATTTATTTTTTTCCAATGTGATTGCATATTTAGTTTTGATGATTTCACAGTCGTAACAATAAGGTCTGGTAATGATATGATGTGTGTGTTGTATTGTAATGGGAGTTTTGTGTTGTTGTTGTTGTCTTAATGGCGTGTGTAACTGTGTTGTCAGGCTCTGGATGACGTGCCGGTGCTGCTGTACATCCTGGCACTGAAGACGCTCGTGTTGTGTTTGGCGTTTGCTGGAACGAAGATCTACCAGAGTAAGAAAGCAGAAGCTGCTCTGAAACAGCAGATGGAGATGCAGAGGAAACTCGCTCTGCAAACGCAGGAGCTCATCGATAACAAGAAGGACGACTGACGTGTGGAAAACAGGTGAATAAACGCACGATTGACAGAACCTGAGCTGAGTAATGGCAGTGTGTTTAACCCTAAAAAGGGCATCAGAAAATGAATTTATTGCAAATAATAAAATGTCATGATTTGTTTTCTAAACTTGACTCTTATATTGGATTTTAATGTTAGTATCCCCCAGGATACGTCGCCCCTTTGGGGGTATAAATTCACTGAAAACAGCCCTTGTTTATCAACGCTTGTTACAACATGTTGTAATTCCTCAACGCTTTGGAATACAGACCTAAGGGTGGTCTCTTTTTTTTTTTAAAGAAGACACATAGCAGATTATTGCTGAAGTGAAAGCATTTCAAAATAAGTATAAATAAAGTTTACGTTTACAGTAAAGATAATGTAGTATACTATTTTTATTTTATTGTATATAAAGTAAATATTTTATAAAATAGGTTGCATTCTAAAATTTCTATGAAATCAAAGCCATATATCTAACCAAGTTATGTTCCAAATTTGAAATTGATATCAAAACAGTTGTGGTTCCTGTGAGATTTTGTTTACTGATAGATTTTTTTTGCAAATGTTTCAGAAGTTTTCTGTCACAAATCAATAATTTTCTGTCACAATATCACTTCTATAACCAAATATGTGACCCTGGAGCACAAAACCAGTCATATAAGGGTCAATTTTTCTAAATTGAGATGTATACATCATCTGAAAGCTGAATAAATAAGCTCTCCATTGATGTATGGGATAATATTTGGTCGATATACAACTATTTGAAAATCTGGAATCTGAGGGTGCAAAAAAATCTAAATATTGAGAAAATCATCTTTAAAGTTGTCCAAATGAAGTTCTTAGCAATGCATATTACTAATCAAACATTAAGTTTTGATATATTTACGGTAGGACTTTTACAAAATATCTTCATGGAACATGATCTTTACTTAATATCCTAATGATTTTTGGCATAAAAGAGAAATGTATAATTGTGACCCATACAATGTATTGTTGGCTATTGCTACAAATATCCCCCAGCGACTTAACACTGCTCTTGTGCTGCAGGGTCACAGATGGAACCTTGACTGTCAGACCTTTCCAGCAAAATGTGTTTTATCAAGATTACAAAAAGATTTGATTTTCTCTCTCTCTCTCTATATACAGTATATATATGAGTCTGTATATATGCTATTATGTCTTGATTTATTATACCCCTAAAAGGGCGACGTATCTCCTGAGATACAAACATTTAGACACAGATTACAAAAAATGTAAGCATCTAATAATTTTTAAACCGGTAAGTCCCCTCCAGCGTGTGTGAGTATGTGAACTAGATCGACCAAAGCTTCCCTCGGGATACTTCGCCCCTCTCAGGGTTAATTCTGTGTTTGTTGCAGCAGTGCTGTCAGCGTGACGTGTGGATTCAGATGTTAAAGCAAAAGCCTCGGCAACATGGACTGCTGCACAAGTCTTGCTTTTTATACACCGTTTTTATTTATTATCTCGGAAGTTTGTAAATAAAAATGTTTTTATTCCTATATCCAATTATGCTTTGTGTTCATAACTTAAATAGTTCTGAATTGTGGTATTCATGAATCAGACAAATCAGTTTGTATTACATAGAGTTTTGTGCATGACCAGCAGGTGCTGCTGTACAGATCCTCTTGCTGAATGAAGCGACTGTGAGCTGCAGAAATGAAATATGAGCAGGACAAGGTTACATCGACCTGTTTATCAATACCTCATTGCTTTCTGGAAAATAACCTGCTATAAATGACACTTAATGTAGATGAAACAGAGTTTAACATGCTTGAGCTTTGAAACCTGGATAACCAAAATCTCAGTTTATGAAATGTATATGAATTATATATATACATATATTATGAATTATTATATTTCATTAATTTATTAAATATTTATTAATGTGTATATATATATATATACACACATTTTTTTTTATATATATACTTTTTTATTTTATGTTAGTGCTTTCAAACGATTAATGGCATCCAAAATAAATGTTTTTGTTTACATAATATATGTATGTGTGCTGTGTACATATTTATGTATATATAAATACACACACATGCATGTATATATTTCAGAAAAATAGGTTATGTCTATATATTAAATATATATATTTATAATAAATTATATGAATACAAATATAGACATGTAAATATATACTGTGTGTATTTATGTATACATAATAAATATACACAGAACACACACATACTGTATATAATGCAAACAAAAATATTTGTATGCGATTAATCGCACTATTTTATATATAACATTTCTTAACTATTGTTAGTTAAGTATAGATTATATATAGTATTTTAATTAACCTATTAACATTTATAATAATATATAGAATACCTAAGTTAATAACTATAATGTATAATAATTGTATTTTTTGTACTTGCTCATGATGCAAAAATCTTTATGCGTTATTCAATATTTTTCTTTGCTTTGGGGTGAAATAACAGATACATTTTGCTCTTGAATTATAGAGTATTTCAGTTTTTACGAACACACGAGCACATTTAGAAGAAACTCGAGCATCATTGCTTGATGCATTTTGCTGTCCTGACGTCATTTGAAAGCAATTTTAATTATGAAGCAGATCATTCTTAAGCTGCTGATCCTGCATTATCACGCAGAAAATGAGCAACAGCCAACGACTGAGCGATTCTGATGTTCGTTTGGTTCATACCAACATCATGCTTGGAGAAATATGAATGCTTAAAAAAAAAAAAACTAGTTGGAATATTCCAAATCTAGCGATCAACAACTGCACTGTGTTTTTGTGTATACTGGTCTTAGCTTTGTTCTGAGTCGTTACACCTTTGATAAATGATTAAAAATGAAATTAATTTTCATCTTCTGTTAGTCAAAGACTGGTTCAAACAACATGAATAAACACTAGATTCAGTTCTTTGGTCAAGATAGTTTTATTAAAGGTAGGTCAATGCTTCCTCCCTCTATATTTCAACCTAACGAATAAGATTTTTGTTGTTGTTGTTGTTGATAGAAATCCTCAAGTTCTTTTAAGATATTGGCTACATTCAAATACATCAAATATGCACAGTATGTTATAGATGCTTAAAATCACTGGTTGACAGCAGAACGTCTCCTACAGTAATGGAAAAGAGGACAACATCTCCAAAGACAGTAGAGCACAAGAAGTCACAGAGCACAACAGTGAACGTCTGCCAGAGAAATCACATTTATTTTCTCCATAATGATTGATTAGGGTTGTTAGGAGATCATATGTGCTTCTGTGGGTTTATTTGATTTTTTTAAATCATTGTTTAATTCATCAGAAAAAGTCACTGTTGATATGGAAATGGAAATCATAACAAACAGGTTAAAAGCGAATGCTCACTCCCATGATGCACTGCAAATGACTTTTATTTTAGTTTATTTTAAAATGTCATGTTTTATATAATGGGTTACGTGTAGTTTCTTTGTAACTGTAAAATTTACTAGCAATTTCAAAGTGTCAAAATTCTACACCAATTCTTTTTTAAACGTACAGTTAATATTTTTTATTTAATTTTATACATGCAGCCAATTATTTATAGTCAATATTTTTCCTTAGTTTATACATACAGCCAATTATGTAACTGTAAAATGATTTTGAGTACATTTCATAAGAAAAAAAACTTCTAAAATGACAACAAAAAAATTATTTTTAGTTTTTCTTTAACAAATTCGTTTAATTTAGTGACTTGCTGTTTCTTTGTAATTGTTTGTGCAATTTACTAGCAATTTCTGAGTGAACCAAATTTGTTCAGTGTATAATCAATGTTTTAATTTATTCATACAGCCAACTATTTATATCCCTTTAAATTTGTTTTCTTTTCAAAGTTGTAAATAAAACAGATGGTTGCGTACACTGTACAAGAAAGTACAATTTTATTTTTTCACAAATTGAATGTGTCATTTAGAAATTTATTATGAATTTCTGAGTGAAACTTTAATGCAACATTTTTTTTTTCATAGTATTGTCAATACACCTGTTCTATTTTTACATGGAGCCAATTATGTATAGCCAACATTTTATTTTATAATACAAGTACACAATTTAGTACAAGTGTCTTTTTGATCCAATTTTCAAATACCTTTTTGTATGAAATCAAATGTGGTGATACATGGAGAAAATGAACGGGAAAACACTTGCGTTACCAAGGCGGGAAAAGTCGGCGTTCACAGCTGCGCTCGATATACAAAGACAAGTACTTCATGTTGTTGTCAGTTTAGCAGGTAACACTTTACAATAAGGTTCCCTTAAACAAACAATGAACAATACATTTATTACAGTATTTATGCATCTTTGTTCATGTTAATGAAAATACAGTTGTTCATTGTTAGTTCATGTTGATTCACAGTGCATTAACTAATGTTTACAAGCACAACTTTTTATTTTAATAATGCATTAGTAAATGCTGTAGAAGTATTGTTCATTCTTAGTTCATGTTAACTAAAGTGATGAACCTTATTGTAAAGTGTTACCGTTTACCACATTATAAGGCTCTATTTTTAAAGTGCATAATACTTGGAGCTCGTGAAGAAATTCAGCAACAATAATAATGACTTTCAAAGACTGTACGAGTGACTAAACGTAGAGATGATACATGATGATGGCGATGAGTACATGTTAGTGGCCCCGAACGATACACACTTCAGACACGATGTTCAGTTTGTTTGTGCTGCACGAAAACTCCTTCAGCTTTTCTCTCGGATTATTAAAATACACAGTTGTGACGTCAAGCAAATAATGACATTCGTAAGATGAGAGGGACTCTCCCAAGTTCTCAAAGTCCCTGACTCCATCAGAGATGGATGGTAAGAAATGAAACGCGAGATATGAGGATGGTCGACTCCCTCGCTAACTAGGAAGAGGATCTGATGCTCGCCGGCCTCCCCGGTGCTGCATGACCGCATGCTTCCTAGTTATTCCAGTGTTGGTTGCGAAGATGAAACGGCCCTGAATTAGCCGCTCACTGGTTGACGGATGGGACGTAATCTGGGCGGCGGGTCTGGATGATCTTGGGTCGCGCAGGTTTGCCGCCCTCTCCTGTCTCGTCTTCGCCGTCGGAGCTGTCGTCCTCACAAACGTGTACGATCACACTGGGTGTGTTAGTGGTTCCAGTGTGGAGCTCGTATTGTTCTCCTGAAAATACATGAAAACATTGCAAACATCAATTATTCCACTAACTGATATTGTACTGATATAGAATACAGAATCAAAAAAAAAAAAATTTATGTTTTTGAACGTTTCTGTTCACTGGGGCTGCATTTATTCGATTAAAAAAATACAGTAAAAACTGTAATACTGTGAAATAATATTTACATTTAAAGTAACTGTTTTTTACTTGAATATATTGAAAAATGTATTTTATTTCTGTGATCAAAGCTGTATTTTCAGCATCATTACTCCAGTCTTCAGTGTCACATGATCTTCAGAAATCATTCTAATATAATAGAATTCTAATATAAATTCACATAGAAAACAGCTGTTTTAAATTGCGATAATATTTCAAAATTTTTACTGTAATTTTGATCAATTAAACACAGCCTTGTTGAGCAGAAGAGGCTTCTTTCAATAACATAAAAAAAACTTTGTCAGTGTAAATGTCTTTACAGTCACTTTTGATCAATTGAATGCATCTTTGCGTAGTAAAAATATTCATGTCTTCAAAAAATCTTACTGACTGTATACACAGCATATGCTGTTGATATATATAGTGCAGCACTCAAAAAGGTTTTAGTCTCAAGGTATACCATGGAAATGAGGTAAATAGGTTATACCTGGTCCTAGTTTAGACACAGCACACAGCAGGTCATAGTTGATGATGGGCTTAGCGTCCTGCGACTGCGCCCAGCCTACAGGGGGCGACGCTGGAGGAGAGATGAGGAACTGCTTCTCTGGTTTAGGAGGCTCAAGACGAGGACTGCCGATATGTACTGACTGTACGGGAGAAGAGAGGAAATGGAGGAAACAAGGAACAAACAAATCAGAAAGAGACAAAAACATTTGCATTTACATTTAAGATGCGTTTATCCAAAGCGACTGACATCGCATTCAAGATATACATTTTAATATTTCATGCATTCATGAAAATCAAACACAAAAATGAAAAAAATTGCTGAAAATGTTCTCACCACCTCTGGTCATACGAGATGTAGATGAGTTTGTTTCTTCATCAGATTTGGAGAAATGTAGCATTGCATCAGTGTCTCAGCAATGGATGCTCTGCAGTGAATGGGTGCCGTCAGAATGAGAGCTGATAAAAACATCACAATAATCCACAAGTAATCCACAGCACTCCAGTCCATCAGTTAACATCTGGAGAAGACAAAAGCTGAAACACATCCAGCATTAAGATGTTTTAACTTTAAATCATTGCTGCCGGCTAAAATATGAGTCTATAATCTATAATAACGCTTCCTCCGGTGAAAACGTCCATCTTCTGTTGTCTCTCACATTAAAATCCAGCCACATATTAGTTTAGAGCTGTTTAAACGCTGCTTGATCTGTGCAGATTTCTCTCCTGATTCACACCAGAACACTTTTTCACTGGAGTCAGCTTTATTACGGATACAGGACTTGTTGCCAGAATCAATACATTGTTAAAAACACCTTAATGATGGATTTTTTTTTTAAAAAACACTCAGCTTTTGTCTTCTTCAGATGTTAACTGATGGACTGGAGTGCTGTGGATTACTTGTGAATTATTGTGATGTTTTTATCAGCTGTTTGGACTCTCATTCTGACGGCACCCATTCACTGCAGAGCATCCATTGCTGCGAAAGTCATGTAACGTTACATGTACTCATCTACATCTTGGATGAACCATTCCTTTAAGATGTAAGACCACGAACAATATAATAAATCAAATGCTCTCATCACTAAACAAAAAGTACCATGCTAGACTTTAGAGCACCTTGGAGTACCATGTATTACTTCTTTGTGAGGATTATTTACCTGAGCGAAATACAGACGCATCTCCTTTCCATTGAAGTCACTCTTATGAAGTTTGACTCGGGCCTCGGCTGCCGCCAACGCATCGGTGAAATTGATCCGAACCCGTCTGAAGCTTTTGAAGAACTGGAACGACGTGCTGGGATCAAACGCACGGAACAAAGCTTCAAACTGCTCCTGATGATGCAAAATAAGCAAAAACATGTCAAATAACTGGACTGAGATGAAACTAGACAATCACAATATAGAAAAATATAGAAAACAGTGCAATTTCATCCATGAAAAACATTTTACAAGAGAGTTGCGAACATCATAGAAGGAAAAAAAACAACCTACGGGTCTAAATCATGAAATTGAGTAGAATGAAAATCATATGTAAAACCATTCTGGCATAGTTTGAACTGAATGTGTCCATTTACAAAAGAAAGTTTTGTAAACAAAGTAAAAAATCCTGCACAAAAAAAACCTTAGGCTGGTTTAAGCTGGTTTTCTTCAGCAGGGCTGTGCTGTAGCATGCAATAAATTAAAGGGATAGTTCACCCAAAAATGAAAATTCTGTCATCATTTACTCACCCTCAAGTAGTTCCAAACCCGTATAAATTTCTTTGTTCTGCCAAACAGAAAGGGAGATATTTTGAAGAAAGTTTGTAACCAGGCTGTTTTGGGGCACCATTGACTTCCATAGTAGGAGAAAAAAAATACTATGGAGGTCAATGGTGCCCCAGAACTGCTCTGTTTCCCACATTCTTCAGAATATCTTCCTTTGTGTTCGGCAGAACAAAGACATTCATACAGGTTTGAAACTACTTGAGGGTGAGTAAATGATGACAGAATTTTCATTTTTGGGTGAACTATCCCTTTAAATATTTATTTTAAAGGATCCTTCCCAGCCCGGACATCAACTGTTAGAACTGCTGCCCTCTGGTAAGCGTCTTAGGTCCATTAAAGCACGGATCAATAGATTCAAGAACAGCTTTTACCTCAGCGTCATAAGAGAGCTGAACATTGCCGGCATACACAAAAACAAAAACAGATAACTGAGAAATGCACAAATCCGCAATACGATATTTAATAAGGCTTAAATTTGCACTATCGCCTTGTTTGTACTGTCTTTGTATTGTATTGTTAAACTGCATACCGTTTATCGCTGACTGTATTGCAGACAAGGCTTAACTTTGCACTATCCCCTTGTTTGCATTGGCTTGTGTATTGTTTGTCTTTTTTTTATTTTTTTTTGTATTACAGATGTTTAAGTTAAATGTGACTGCACTGTTAGGATTGCTCAAATTTCACTATATTTGTATAGTGACAATAAAGGAATCTTGAATCTTGAATCTTATTAAGACAGCAACATTTCTGTCATCTCTCTAAATATTGGCTTTCTTGCTAGCTCCAGCAGTTTGTGGGTTTTTCTTTTTCCTTCGTATTTTTTCATGCATGCAACACACTTGCCTGCAATTATTTAATGTGAGGAGTGTTAATTTATTGGTTTTAATAAACAATTTAAACAGAAATTCATTCTGCTTAAGTTTAATTAATGAGGTCCAACATACACTACTGTTCAAAAGTCTGGTGTCTGTAATATGTTTTATTGTTTTTGAAAGAATTCTCTTCTGCTTACCAAGTCTGCATTAATTTGATACAAAAAATACAGCAAAATTGTGAAATATTACTACAATTTAAAAAAAGTTTTTTCTATGTAAATATATGTTAAAATATAATTTATTTCTGTGATCAAATCTGTATTTTCAGCATCATTACTCCAGTCTTCAGTGTCACATGATCTTCAGAAATCAGTATAATATGCTGATTTGCTGCTCAAGAAACATTTCTGATTATTTTCAATGTTGAAAACAGTCGTGCTGCTTCAAATGTTTGTGGAAACGGTGATGCATTTTATTTTTTGGGATACATTGATGAATAGAAAGTTCGAACCATCTTTTTGAAATAGAAATCTTTTGTAACATTATAAATGCCTATAATGTCACCTTTGATCAGTTTAATGCATCCTTGCTGAAAGTTCCTATACAGCCCCTTCCAAAAATATATCCTACTAACCCTAAACTCAAAATAGAAATCAACTGAATAAAACATGTAAACAAAGCATTCTGTTTCAAGCCTCCAATCATTTTGTTTCAGATAGCAAACAGGCCATTAAACACAGGAGGGCTGGAGAAGTAAGAACTCAAGATCAGCAGACTAACATGAGCAGATTAGTTTATGCATTAGAGTCCTAAGTAATGATAGAAGCCAAACCTTTAAGCTTATGGAAGACCAAATGTAAAAACAAAAAACGATGCAATGATTAGTTGAATTTAAATTAGCACCAGAACCTGAAAGAGAAATGCATCCAAATGTCAATAAACCTTGACTTGATCATCTCACTAACAAATCAGTCTTACCCGAATCTGTGGCCGACTGAATATCTCATGGTCCACCGGTGTAGCAACCAGGCAGAAGTTATTGCACTTTGTAGTCTTAAGATGCATAATTCGGTTTTAGAAGAATAAGAGACTCTGTAATGAAGCCTGTGCAAATTGCATGCAATTCCTCCAAGGCACGTGCCAGCAGAAGTTTCTAGTGCACGGTCAGCAGTGCTGCGAGGTCACGGCTTTACTCACAGGTTTATCTGCTGCTGCTGCTTATAGTAGAGCTGTTGAGCACGGCCTCTCTCTCTCTCTCTTTACCTTCCTAACCTTCAATCCCTCCCTTCATTTCCCTCTCTCTCTCTGTCTGTCTCTCACTCTTCATTGCTGACTAATCCTAATGAGGAACTGGAAACTCATGACATCATTGAGCTCTGGGCCACAGTCCAACATCCTCATCGCTCCCTTCAGCATGTTTCCACAAGGCCTTGGCAATCCTATTGTCTCTCACCGTTCCATCTGTAATTTAAACACTTTCTAACATCATTTATTACCATTATTTGACAATGTGACATTGCTAACGCACAAAGTTTCAAAGTTTCCATAAAAGCAGGAACTACACCTGATACCAAAACTATTTCATAATAATCAGACTACCTATAAAACAAGAGCGGTTTGTAGCTTTTACAGAAAAGCACTGCAAAAATGCTGGCAATTGTTTAACCTTCTTAAGTAGGCTTACCATACATGGTGGAAAAACTGTTCATGGTTTAACATTGCATTATTTGTAATTTTACTGTAAAATAGTCACATTTATGTCTTATGCAAGTTAATTACTATATAATTTACAGTAAAAGAACATTCCCAAATATGGTAAAAACTTAATTGGTTAACCTTACATACACAGTGGAGAAAATATAAATGGTTTGCATATGTAATTTTACTGTAAAAAAAAAAGTGTGAATTTTTTTATTTTTTTTGCCAGTGGATTATCATATAACTTAGTGAAAAAAGTACATTCTCAAAAAATAGTACAACTTTTAACATTGTATTATATGTAATTTTACCATTAAATAATTCACATTTGTGGGTTTTGCAAGTGAAAAACAGTGAGAGGACATTTGCAGAAAATGGTAAAAAGATGGTTATTAAAGATAATGGTAAAAAGATGGATGTTAACTTGTTAATTGGTAACTTTATCATATATGGCTAAAATCTGTAAATAGTTTAAGATTGTATTATATGTCTTTTTACTGTAAAATAATGCAATTGGTTTTGCAATTTAATTTACAGTGAAAAACAGTAAAAAGGACATTCCCAGAAATAACCAGTTAGTAAACTAAGTAATCTTACCATATACGGTTTACCACTATATGCAATTATACTGTAAAACACTGTCAAATTTATGTTTTGAGTGACAAAAAAACATTCTCAGAAATTGGTAAACAATGGTTAATAACTTGTTAATTAGTTAACTGTAAGTAACCGTACCACAGATCATGATAAACAGTGAAAAATACTGTGAAATGTATGGTTTTTGCAAGTGAATTACTATATAACTGACAGTAAAATGACATTCCCAAATATCCCTGCATGAAATATCACATTATTTTATTTTTACATTATTTAAATGCTTCTGTTTCTTTTTCTTATCAGTAATGTACATTAGGGTGCTTTGCGTTACATTTTCTGTTATTTAGTTGCTCTATATTGCATTATTTTAGTGTCATGTGTGTTATCCTGAATCACTTTTATGCTGGTTATCAGTGCATTTTGGTTAAAACTGATTTTTGGTATATTAACATTACTAACAGTGCACACTTTTTCACCAATTAAAATCATTTGATTCATTCTCATTCATTTGCTAATGATTAATTCTTAAATAAAGCTTGCTCATTGAACTGAACTGACTCAAAACGATTTGCTCACAAATCAGTCATTGCTACAGCTTGTGAACAACTTTTGTTTTATGCAATATTCTAGTACAATTTTAAAAACTACCTGCCATGTCTCTGTTTTCTATGACCGTGGGAACCATTTAGACCAAATGGCAACAGAAAACAAGCTGACTGCTGTGAACTCACTCTTGTTTGTGTGTGTGAATGTGTTGATGGTAAAGACTGCATGGTTAGACAGTAACCTGTGAGTCTTGTCTAAATATTACACCGACCAGCGGTTTGTGTGCTCGCTGTGGAAGGACGGCGCCTCTCTGACTCAATGGAAAAATGGAAATATGAAACCGAAATAAGGTGATGGAAAAAATGCAAAGGGAAGCAGACAGTAGATGGGTGTTATGTAAAGAGCAGTGGAGGTGAGACAGCGGATAGTTGTGCTGATATGTGAGCGGTGGTACACATAAGCCCTCATATTATATTTATATCCGGCTGCACAGAAGAACATGATGATGGAACATATGATCCATTTACATAATATCTACAGTAGATCTATTAAAGTATACTGACATTTGAGCTACTTCAAATGGCAGGGATTTAAATGACATAATATTAAAGCAGTGGCAAATTGGTGCAAATTCTTTACATCATATTCTGATTCTGTTTATAATACCTGTGCAATAATAATTCTCATATGCATTTATTTGTCTTTAATGAACACTACCTAATTTTTGTATTTATTATAACATTGTCATATTTAAACTGCACAGCAACCATCAGGAAACCTGAGTAACTGCATAGCAACACCCTAAGCAACATTCTAGCACCCAATCAAAACACTCTAGCAACTGTATAACAACACCCTAGCAACAACTCAAAACAACTTAGCAACAGAAACCCTCCAGAGCATGCTAGAAACCACATAGACAACTCCTAGCAACCACCCAGAACACCTGAGTAACTGCATAACAATTCCCTAGCAACCGCACAAAACACTTTAGCAACCATTTAGCAACTTCCCAGAAACCACTCAGAACAACTTAGCAACAGCATAGTAACAATTCAGAGCAACATAGCAACTGCCTAGCAACCACCCAGAACACCCAAGCAACCACAAAGCAAATCACACCAGCAACTGTATAGCAACACTCTAGCAATCCGTCAGAACACCTTAGCAACCGCATAGCAACCATCCAGAGCGATCTAGCAACTGCCTAATAACAACCACCCAGATCACTCTAGCAAGCATGTAGCAACACGCTAGCAACCTCCTTGCAACTCCAGAACACCTTAGCAACCACATAGCAACACCCTAGCAACCACCCAGAATACCCTAGCAACTGTATAACAACACTCTAGCAGCCTCCTAGCAACCACTTAGAACACCTTTGAAATCATCTAGAGCAACTGCCTAGTAGAAACCACCCAAAACACCCTAGTAACCACATAGCGTATCCTAGCAACCACATAGAATACCCTAGCAACCATCCAGAACATCTAAGCAACCCCAAAGCAACCACCCAGAGCGATCTAGCAACTGCCTAGTAACAACTACCCAGATCACACTAGTAAGCATGTAGCAACTCCAGAACACCTTAGCAACCGCATAGCAACACCCTAGCAACCACCCAGAATATCCAAACAACTGCATCGCACCACCCCGCTTCTATCTGTCTTGACAAACGTTTTATCTAATTGCTTAATTTACACTGTAAAGGTGGCACAGAAGCTTTTCTGAAGTGGCATTTAGGCGGCTTTATACAGACTGTTTATTATTGCTCAGAGCTGGCATTAATGCATTTATTTATATTGTAAAAAAACACTCTAGGCTACTTTGCTACTAGGGGCTGAAGTGCCTCAGAGCAAGCATCATTTAGTCTGGCTTTGCATTTTGCACTGAATTCTGAGCAGACACAGAGCAGCCTAAACCTGGCTGTGTAAGTCATTCATAATGTATACCCACCATTATCCTGTATTTACTGTACTAAAGGGGTAAATACATTCTGTGTACTGTAGGTACACGCTGTCCACTTCTAATGCATCAGCTTCAGAAGTATTTCATGTCATCTGTCCTGGGGCACACGCAGCCATAGTGCGACACACCATCTCTGCATTAGCTTCTAACTCACTTCAAACATATAGTCACAGTTTCTGCTATGAAAGGTGACAGAGAGAACGCAGAACCAGGTTTACATTTCAAGGGAAGGCCTATAATATGCAGAATGACCATTCAGCGTGTTACGTTCAAAAGAACAATCACAACATGGTTTTTATTTAATCAATTCATGACATAATTTAAATGAATCACAATTTAGTCACTCAGCTTCATAGAGAAAGATAATTCATTTTTAAACAGTATCAGAGCTATTTAATAATGCCAAAATTAAAGTTAATATATGTATATATATATAGAAATATCATAATCTTTCCGTATAAAAACCGGAGATGTAAAAAAATGACCGACTTCACTTTTACATCAGATTTGTGCAGTGCTCTGTCTTATGGAAAAGCACAGCTTGTTTATTTATAATTTAGTAAGCCTGACATACACCTGGCCTTCTTCGCTAACACATTTTCCATTGTTTTTATGGGATAGTTTCAAATTCCACACTTAATCCAAGTTCCTGCTAAAAATAGACCTCTTTGTAAATGCCGATATTACATAATAAGCCTGATTTTAAACAACACCGGGATGAAAGTCATGCATGGCAGAGAAAAACAACTGTTTCATAAGTGGCTTCAAGAGATAAATATGAGCTAGGACAGCGAGTGACCTTTGACCTCAGTGGAAAAAAAATGCAAAGCAACAAATGCTCTTCTTTTCCATGAGAGCAGCTGAGGTCAAGGATATTTCTAGGAGTCTGGTTCCTCACTGAACGTCCTCTTGTAGCAGTAAAGCAGGTGTGGAGCTAAAATAAGCCATGGCTTTGTGGAAGCTTCAAACACCCTCACTAAACAGAGACCCCAGCGGGTCATAGTCATATTATTAGAATGGAAAATGAGGGAGAGGATGGAAAATTGACTGTGTTTGGTTAAGAATCACATCACTAAGAGAAGCACCAACTGAGATTTTCAGTCGAGCATCAGGATTACGTTCTGCTCAAACTTAGTATTAAACTTCAATCGATAATCATCGGTGCTATAGACCTAAATGATGCCTCAGGTCTCCTCCTGTTGAGAAAAAGTGTGCTGTTAGTTTTCCAATAAAACAGGTGAAGGTCGGGCCGCAGAGAAATTTAGCATTACATCGCTTACTCTGCAGTGAATGGGTACCGTCCAAACAAGCTGCTAAAAACACAAGTAATCCACACCACTCCAGTCCATCAATTAACGTCTTGAGAAAACAAAAGCTGCATGTTTGTAAGAATCAAATCCATCATTAAGACATTTGTAACTTCAAACCATTGCTTCTGGCTAAAATACGAGTCCATAATAACGCTTCCTCCAGTTAAAAAGTCCATCTTCTGTTGTCTCTCACATCAAAATCCAGCCACACATTTGTTTAGACCTGTTGTGGACTGTTTTGGCTTGTAAATGGTGCTTGATTTGCGCAGATTTCTCTCCAGATTCAGACCAGACCACTTTTTCACTGGAGGAAGCGTTATTATGGATTATGGACTCAGACAGAAGGTTTAAGCCAGAAGCAATGGTTTGAAGTTAAAGGGGTCATCGGATGCCCGTTTTCCACAAGTTGATATGATTCTTTATGGTCTTAATGAAAATTCTATAACATACTTTGGTTAAAATGTCTCAATAGTAGTGTAACGAACACCCTTTTTACCTTGTTAAAATCAGCTCTTTTCACAGCAACCCATTTGTTGCCTTTTCCTTTAAATGCTAATGAGTTCTGCTGACCCCGCCCCTCTCTTCTGCGGAGTAACGAGCCGTCCTGTTTACTTTAGCTGAATTTAGCTGCATTTAGCCGCAAAACTGGCTAACTAGCACATTATTAAGAAAGACGATTTGCAAAACCCATTTTGTTGCATTTCCCTTTAAATGCTAATGAGCTCTCGTCACACCTCTCTTCTGTGGGGTGACGAGCCGTCAAGTTTACTTTAGCCGCAAAACTTGCTAAATAGCACATTATTGGGAAAGGCGATTTGCAAAGATTCATAAAAAACCCTTATACTCACTTCATCTGTAGATGAAGCTGGATCACGAATTATTCGCATTTAGGTAGATTGGAGGACATAAAGGCATTCCCTTTAAAAACGAAAGTAGAGTTAATCCTCTGCGTCTTTAGCGGCTCAGATGTCGGGAGTAAATGACGAATGCTATGTTCATTATTACATCCAGCAACAGAACACCTCAATCGCTTAGGAGCCATTCTTGTCTACGTCCCTGCTCCGGCATCGAAACAATGGCGATCGACTGTTCATAGCTCACTCAGAGCGGGTTTTTAAAAGTCCTTTAGGATTGTACTTGTCAGACTGTACGAACATGATGATCATGTCACACTGTGGGATCTCAGTTGTCATTAATGTCAGACTGTACGAGTCAAGACGCGTTAAAAACGGGTGCACGCAAGAAAACTTGTCCCGAGTTTTACTTTATCAACCCATACACGTTCAGTGACTGCGAGCTGCATTGCACGGGGCTGTAATGTTGGCTATCATTAAAAGTATATGAATGGCGGCAATACTGGCGTATTTATGCAGAATAGTGCAAGCAGCACTACACACCCACATGAAAACAGCAGCGCAACCAGTGTTTATCATAGCAAA
>NW_015505707.1:425793-429200 GCF_001515645.1 Sinocyclocheilus grahami
ATCTATCTATCCATCCGTCTATCCATCCATCCATCCATCCATCCGTCTATCCATCCATCCATCCATCCATCCATCCATCCATCCATCTATCTATCTATCCATCCATCCATCTTTGCGAAAAAGCGAAAAAGAATTTTTTCCCCAAACACGTTTAAACAAGGCTTTGTGAAGCCAACAGTCTTCTTGACCTTCTTTGCTTTTGTAGTTAAAAGTAATTTATATGAATTACTTTTAAATTTGAAATGATTTTATTTCTACTTCCCTAATTTCAAATCTAAATTGCGATTGAAAGAAATGTAACACGTGCAATGCATTCTGAGAAAGTATGTGTTTTTTCACCCTGATCCACAAAAGTAAATTTATTAAATATGATGAAATAGCTTATACAAACTAAACGCAAATTTTTAGTTATCCATCAAGCCAACAATCTTGACAATCTTTGATTTTCTAGTTAAAAATTTATTTTGAATTTCAAGTAATTTTCACCAAGGTCATGGGTTCAATTCCCAGGGAAAGCAAGAACTGAAAGCTCATTAAAAACCTCTTCTGGCACTTTACACGCGATGAGCGCGTTGGGTTGGTCGTTGAGCTGGACTTCAGAAGTCGCCGCCCCTCCGCCGCTCTCCGACTGCTGCATGGCAACAGATGTAACCGCGGCGTTCGGTGCCTTTGATCTCAACTGCGGTGCCTTTGATCTCAAACGTTTCAGCACTCAGCTCATGGCGTCATGCTCTGCTTTCTACCTTCTGCAAAAGCAGCGTCTCCAAACCCTCAAGCTGACACACGCTACTGCTCGTGCAAAGCTAGTGCACATGAAATGTGCTGCATAGTGTTACTAGCAAAACCGTGATGTATTCCTGAAACGAAAATGACGTCTACACTTGCGACAGCCTGCACTGGGGGCCAAAACAGCAGATATGACGTCATGGTTTCCGCTTACGCACGAGCGCTGTGCGTGAAGCATTGATGTAAGTATCCCTTGCGAAAATGATATAGATTGTTCAAAATGTAACAAAAAGCGCAGGAGTCACCGGAATACATGGTTAGGTTTGTGTAAAGTGTAGAGTGCTTGTATTTTAAATGTGATTAAGGCAGAGATTGTCACAGTTAAGTGGTCTTTGAGTGCCCTCTTTTGGTCAGATTTGTAATGCACATGATACAGCTCATTAAATGCACTGCTTGGAAAAACAGCCAAATTGTATTTTGATACTGGGTTTACACTAAAATTGTCTTAATTAATTGCAATCAATAAGAATATCTATCTATCTATCTATCTATCTATCTATCTATCTATCTATCTATCTATCTATCTATCTATCTATCTATCTATCTATCTATCTATCTATCTATCTATCTATCTATCCATCCGTCTATCCATCCATCCATCCATCCATCCATCCATCCATCCATCCATCCATCCATCCATCCATCTGTCTATCCGTCTATCCGTCTATCCATCTATCCATCCGTCTATCCATCCGTCTATCCATCCATCCATCCATCCATCCATCCATCCATCTATCTATCTATCCATCCATCCATCTTTGCGAAAAAGAAGCACACTTTGGCATACTTTTAAAAAGGGTACTAATGAATATAGTATAAAAGACTATACTTATTTGCAAACTAAATGGTATGTTTTTGGACACTTAATTGCACGTTATTTGCAATGAAATGAAAATGTAAAAAAGTGTACTTCTTTAAAGCGAAACACAATGTTTAAATGTAATGAATTAAAATGTACTTTAAAATAAAATGGAAATAGAAATTTCAGTAAAGCAAAGTTTCCCTGAAAAATACTTAAAAAATAAAAAAAATAAATGTTTTGAAAAAAGTTCAGAAAGTATATATTATATTTAAAGTATATATATATATATATAGTTTTTCAGTTCATCTAAGGTAGCAAACAAGATGGAGAATTCCAATTCACTACTTTAAATACGAAAAAAAATACATTTTTTGAAAAAAGTTCAGAAAGTATATATTATATTTAAAGTATATATATATATATATAGTTTTTCAGTTCATCTAAGGTAGCAAACAAGATGGAGAATTCCAATTCACTACTTTAAATACCTGCCCTACCCTTAAACCGATCATCTTGAGCTGACCAGACTCCCATTGGAGCGGATTTGAGAGGGCAGGCAAGTCATGTGGGGTTCAGAATGTGAAATTGACCATAATCCTCCAGAGGAAAAAGGGTGGGAGAGAGAATAAGTCCTAGTTAGCTTTACAGAACATAGACTGCAGAAGTAGACAGAAGAGCTTTGGTGTGCTAGTTCTACAAGTTCTACACAGTCATAGTGAACTCTAAACACTCTTCTAAGTTTGAATTATGGCCCAGGCCAAAAACGATATGAGTATCAACATGGAGATTTCTAACAGAGCTGTCATCCACAGTCCTGTAGGGTCGTGCATGGAGATGGAAGATCGGAGGACTGGAGAGGAAGAGGAGGAGGAAGATGAGGTTGAACTGGCCGAAGAGGTGGACGAGGATATCAACATTGGAGATGATGATGGCGGAGAAAGCAACGCAATGCCCTCAACAGATGTGATCATTCATAAAACAGAGGAAGAGGATAATATGGAAGATGTAGAGGACCAAGTTGGCCAAGAGACAGTGGTTCTACAAAATGAGTTAAATGCTGGAGAGATGGAGGAAGAAGAAGTGGACATAACCGCCAAACTAACAATGCCTGAGCTACAGGTAACAGTTGAACTGCCAACGACAACACAAACACAAGTTCCAGAACTTCGAAACGAAGCTGAAGAGCTTGGAGGAACATTGAAAGAACTGGACAAGGATCGAGCAGATCACAAGCTGGAAACGCTGTATGAAGACGAAAAGGAAAGCGAAACCTTGAGCGAAAGGCAGACGGAGACACAGGAACATCAGGAGCTGCTCCTGTCTGAGGTAAGAGAGTTTACCTGTAGCCTCCTTGAGAAAATAAAAAACAAGTCCAGAGAGGATCAAATTCAGCAAGTAAAGAGTGGCATACTTTTGCAAGAAGAGGAGCATGAAGAGGTGAAGGTGGAAAGTTGGGATGATGAGGGTGTAAAAAGCGATGTAGACAAAGAGCCATGGACGGTTTCTACCAGTGAAGGAGAATCTATAGAAGACTTTCAGAGTCTTGGGGAAGAGGAAGAAACAGCAACATTTGATAATGTTGGCGAAGCACAGTCTACAGCCGAGGTGCCTTTATTGGAGGACTGTATAGCAGTTGGAGAGCCAATGCACAATGATGCCTTCGAGACAACTAGTGATGAAAAGACCACTTACAATGCATCAGAAGAAAGGTCGATTGACTGGATTGCAACAGAGCAACCATCAACTGATATGATTGGTGGAACCATAGAGGAGATGGTCCAGAATTCAGATCAGTTGGTGGAAAGCATCAAGCAAGAAT
>NW_015505707.1:429210-449210 GCF_001515645.1 Sinocyclocheilus grahami
AGAAGAGGGCGTGTGCAAGAAGCAGGAACAGCTGGGCAATGGCAAACGGGAGGTCGCAGAGGGAGGTGAAGCTGCAAAAGAACAGCCAAAACAAGAAGTGCCAGCACCTATAGAGGAGGGGGCGGGGAACTGGCTAGAAGAGCTCAAGGCTGTCATTGAAGATGAGCCCAGGAGGAAAGCCCAGGGGGGGCGTAAAGTCACCATACCTGCCTGGTTGAAGGGCAGGGTGAGCTCGGATGCTCATTTCCAAGAGCCGTCGAAGCCCCTCAGCAGTCGGGTCAGAAGCGTGAGTGGGAGCAGTGAAGGGGAGGTGAATATCAAGGCCAAAGTTCAAGAGGTCATTATGGCGAATGGATCCCCTGCAGCAGCTGTAGTTCAACAGGAAGAGGAAAAAAACTCGGAAAATACGACAAAGATGGAGAATCCAGCTCAACGGGAGGGCAATCCACATGACCTGCAGATCGCCCTCTATGTGAAGGTACCCTCTACTGTTTATAGCCAGATGATGGTCAAGATTTATCCGTATAGGAGTATTAGAAGTGAACGAGAGAGAAAAAAACAGGCCTTAAACTGTAGGTCTATTATGGCAGTGTGCAATCTGAAAAGTGTCAGAAGCTTTCATTTTAAGATATGATTGGTGGAACCATAGAGGAGATGGTCCAGAATTCAGATCAGTTGGTGGAAAGCATCAAGCAAGAATTTGAAAGACTAGAGCGGATTGAACAGGTGGTGAGTGACAAAAATCTGGAGAATTGTGAAAAAATAGTAGCAGATACCGAATCACCTATTGTCAATGGACCTGAGGAGACAAGAGGAGCTGATAAAGAGGTAGAAAAGATTCAAGATGATGCTCAAAGAGTTGTAGAGATTACAGAAGAGCTGGTCAAGAAGGAGGAGCTTCTTATAGAGGAGGGAAGCTGTACAAAGGCGGAACAGCCACTTGATGATCCTGAGGTTGAAGAAGAGGGCGTGTGCAAGAAGCAGGAACAGCTGGGCAATGGCAAACGGGAGGTCGCAGAGGGAGGTGAAGCTGCAAAAGAACAGCCAAAACAAGAAGTGCCAGCACCTATAGAGGAGGGGGCGGGGAACTGGCTAGAAGAGCTCAAGGCTGTCATTGAAGATGAGCCCAGGAGGAAAGCCCAGGGGGGGCGTAAAGTCACCATACCTGCCTGGTTGAAGGGCAGGGTGAGCTCGGATGCTCATTTCCAAGAGCCGTCGAAGCCCCTCAGCAGTCGGGTCAGAAGCGTGAGTGGGAGCAGTGAAGGGGAGGTGAATATCAAGGCCAAAGTTCAAGAGGTCATTATGGCGAATGGATCCCCTGCAGCAGCTGTAGTTCAACAGGAAGAGGAAAAAAACTCGGAAAATACGACAAAGATGGAGAATCCAGCTCAACGGGAGGGCAATCCACATGACCTGCAGATCGCCCTCTATGTGAAGGTACCCTCTACTGTTTATAGCCAGATGATGGTCAAGATTTATCCGTATAGGAGTATTAGAAGTGAACGAGAGAGAAAAAAACAGGCCTTAAACTGTAGGTCTATTATGGCAGTGTGCAATCTGAAAAGTGTCAGAAGCTTTCATTTTAAGCTTTAAGGAAGGTTGTTACATAACTCTAAGTTTGGGGTCAATGAGAAGTTCATGCTTTTATTTAGCAAGGATGCATTACATTCATCAAAAGTGAGAGTAGACATTTATAATGTTACAAAAATGTTCAAATAAATGCTGCTTTTGAACTTTCTATTCATCAAAGGCTTTTGAACTTTCTATTCATCAAAGGATCCTGACAAATAAAATGTATCACAGTTTGCACAAAAATATGGAGCAGTTAAATGTTTGTAACATCAATAATAATCAGAAATGTTTCTCGAGCAGCAAATCAGCATATTATACTGATTTCTGAAGATCATGTGACACTGAAGACTGGAGTAATGCTGCTGAAAATACAGCTGCGCATCACAGAAATACATTTAATTTTACAACATATATACTTAAAAAACATTTATTTTAGATTGTAGTAATATTTCACAATTTTTACTGTTTTTAAATCAAATATGCCACCACAGTTTTACTGTAGTGACAGTAGCCTATTGTTATTGTTATCTAAAAACCTAAAAAAAAAGTAATTATGAATAATAATAACTGAAATGAAATAAAATAAAATTACAGATAAAAACTTTTAATTAATAAAAATATTGATACTATAATAGTATATAAATTATAGTAAAATAACACTGGTAAAAATAAATATTATAAAATGTTGGTGGGAACTGATCACTGTGGGTCATTTTTGTTACATACATATAAACTGTAAAAAGGCAAACAAAATTCAGATATTTGTAGAAATGCTGACAGAATAAAGCACTGAGTCTTATTGTAGGAATGACAATAATCAGGCTGTCTTGTTAGCAACATTAGCATACAGTTTCCTACAATGACAGCATGTCCTTCTGCTCAGCAGATGGTGTTACTATCACTAACCCTAATTGCATTAGTGTCTTTGCTGTACTGGTTAATTGGTCTGTCATCCCGCTTCTAGAAAACTAGAATGTAATTCCCAGTCCAGGGCAGTGTTACTGGAACAAGTTGGTTAAGCTGGTTATTGTTGCAGGTGCATTAACTTGATCACAGTATTATTGCAGTGTGACCTGCCAAAACCAGCATGAAAGTGCCAAAAATATACCATATACTGGTAGCTAATGCACTTTAAAGGGGTCATATGATGCGATTTCAAGTTTTCCTTTCTCTTTGGCGTGTTACAAGCTAATCAGCGGAAAGTGTTCCTAACTACTGTGCTCTGAATAAACATCTTGTGATGTTTGTCAGTCTAAGCTTATTTAGCTCCTTAATGGTTTTTCGCAATGTATTGTGTGGTTCAATCATTTACTCATTTACTGAGTTTCTTCAGATGTTGAACACAAAAGAAGATATTTTGAAGAATGTAGGTAACCAAAAAGTTGATGGGAGCCATTGACTTCCATAGTATGGGGGGAAATACTATGGAAGTCAATGGCTACATCAACAAAAGAAGACATTTGGAAGAATGTTGGTAAAGAGTTGATGGTAGCCATTGACTTTAATACTATAGATGTTATGTCACCAAAAGAAGATATGTTGAAAAATATTGGTAACCACAGAGGTGACGGTAGCTATTGACTTCTGTGGTATGGAAAAAATACTCTGGAAGTCAATGGCTACCATCAACAAAAGATGGTATTTTGAAGAATATTCATAACCTAGCAGTTGGCAGTAGCCATTGACTTACATAGTATGGAAAAATACTAATTAAGTCAAAAGCTACCAACAACAAAAGAAGATATTTAGTGAAAAATATTGGTATCCAAACAGATGACAGTAGCATTGATTTCCATAGTATGGAGATAAAAAATACTATAGAAGTCAATGGCTACCATCAAAAAAATAAAATATTTTGAAGAATGTTGTCAACCAAATGGTTGACGGTAGCCATTGACTTCTATAGTATAATAAAATACTCTGGAAGTCAATGGCTACCATCAACAAAAGACGATATTTTAAAGAATGCTGGTAACCTAGCAGTTGATGGTAGCCATTGACTTCCATAGTATGGAAAAAATACTAATTAAGTTAAAAGCTACCATCAACAAAAGAAGATATTTTGAAGAATGTTGGTAACCAAACAGTTGACGGTAGCCATTCATAGTTATACTATAGAAGTCGAAAAAATACTATACACTAAAATATACTACAAATACTATAGAAGTCAATGGCTACCGTCAACTGTTTAGTTACCAACATTCTTCAAAATATCTTCTTTTGTGCTTAACAAAGCCTGATTAACCTTTTTTTCGTCATTTAATTGATGTGACATGATGATAAAAGAAGCTTGTTTGGATTTTGAAGTAATCTAGATCTAAGTGTAAATAACCACATAAAGTAAGTACTTAGCCGAATGTGTACCATTGCATATTTAAATCACTTATAATAATATAAAACACTTAAATATATTTCATAATCTGTCAGGTCTTTTTAATGACTTTTGTATTATTCTGGATTTTCTGTACATCTTGGAGCTATTTGAAAAAAAAAAAAAAAAGATAATTTAAGTAATTTATATTTTAAACCATTTAAAAATCCTCATTTCATCATACAGTGTCTTCATGCGTTAGGAAGTGTTTGCTGTGCAGAGCGAACCAAATCAAAAGCTCAAGCTTTTCAAACACACTGTACTCTCGTCTCTTGAAGAGCACTGACGTCTGTAGTGGAAGGAATGATGGGATAATGTGTGTGTCTCTCAGGCCGGCAGTGATGGAGAGAGTATCGGGAACTGTCCCTTCTCTCAGAGACTCTTCATGATCCTCTGGCTGAAAGGAGTCATCTTCAACGTCACCACTGTGGACCTCAAGAGGTGAAGCACAGAATTCACAGATAAAGACACAACAACACATATTTCCATTAGGACGTTCCTGTAGCTCACGCTGTAGAGCATAACGCACGCAACGCTAAGATTGCGGGTTCAATTTCCATCTGATAAAATGTATTGAATGCAATGTAAATGTGTGTTTTTAAAGATTAATTTTAATTTAGCAAAATTAATATCCAGAAATTGATATTATTTCATTATTTTTAATATTAGTTCATTTAAATGTCTTGTTGGAGTTATTAACTGATAAAATGCAATGTATTGAATGCAATGTACAGTATGTCACTTTGGAAAAGATGCATAAATATAAATGTAGGAAAGTTATGATTCCTAATAGAATAAAATTATTTTAATATGTTATTCTGATCAACTAAATTATATAGGAATTTAGTGGATATCAGGATCTTATTTAACTCTATTAATATACTTTCGCTTACGAATAATGATGGGAATTTCATTTGCAATTCTGTACACATTTCTTTAGGACTTTTTGACTGCTTATTGAGGATAGTGCAGTGTTGTTTTAGTACTATTTCTTACATGTATAGTCTTTATTAATATTCATATTTATTAATTATAGTATTTTTTTAATATTTTGAATTGACCTTTATTTTTGAAGTTTTCATTTTAATTAAAAAAATTTCAATGTGAGCTTCTGACATTTTATTAAAAAAGTATTATTACTTTTGCAATATTTTTATTTAGCACTTATTGATTTTTATTTCTGTTTTAGTAATTTAGTTTTAGCTATCTGCTTTTGTTATTTTTATTGTGTGTGTACCTGGTATTTATCACGTTATGGGGACCAAATGTCCCCACAAGGATAGTAATACTAGTAAATGTTGACCTTGTGGGGACATTTTTGAGGTCCCCATGAGGAAACAAGCTTATAAATCATTCAGAATGAGTTTTTTTTAGAAAGTAAAAATGCAGAAAGTTTCCTGTAAGGGGTAGGGTTAGGGGTAGGGTTGGTGTAGGGCAATAGCACATACAGTTTGTACAGTATAAAAACCATTACACCTATGGAATGTCCCCATAAAACATGGAAACACAACATGTGTGTGTTTGTGTGTGTGTGTGTATGTGTATGTGTGTGTGTGTGTGTGTGTGTGTTTGTGTGTGTGTGTGTGTGTGTGTGTGTGTGTGTATTTATAATTTTTTTTATTTCAGATTTAGTTTTCGTAATTTTAGTATTTCAATTTATAAACTTAATTTATTTCAGTTAGTTGCCACTTGCTACTTTATGTTTTTCATCTAATATTTATATTTGTTTCGTTTAATTTTATTTTAGATTCATTTTAATTCATGAAAATGATTTTTTTAATAGCTTTAGTTCAGTGGTTCCCAAACTTTTCAATATGAAGGGTAATGTTGCACTATATCCAGCTATATTGTGTTAAAATATATTACATGAAAAAGTGCATAAATAATTAGACAAAAATGTAAATATATTTTTACACATTTTATTCACAAATCATTCATTTATTTATTTATTTAATGCAAAAAAAAAAATGTTTTTAAACAAAAACCATACCCCTCTTGTGATATGGTATGGTGGGCCCAATCAAATGTCGTCCAACTTTGGCCCACATACCCTGGTTTTGGGCATCTCTGCTGTATTTTTATTTAGCAATAGCAACACTGATGATGGCAGGTTTGTTGGTCCGTGTCACACAGAAAGCCGGCGGATCTGCAGGATCTCGCTCCAGGAACCAACCCTCCATTCATGACCTTCAACGGAGAGGTGCTGGTGGACGTCAACAAGATCGAGGAGTTTCTCGAGGAACGACTGGTCCCACCACGGTACTTACTATCGCTTCACTTGCCATTGCCTCAGATCCTTATTACATTCCTTAAAAAATTCTTACAAATTAACCCTGGTACATTCTTTAAGATACCCAAAGTTGACAGCAAAGCATCCAGAATCCAACACAGCAGGAATAGATGTATTTGCCAAGTTTTCTGCCTACATCAAGAACCCTCGTAAAGAAGCTAATGAGGGTGAGTTTCATTGGTTTTATTGAAGATTGTGAAATGATGCTCTGTTCTTCTGTAGTTCTGTTTTGGTCTGGTGTTTGTTTGTGTGTATATAGGTCTGGAGAAAGCTCTTCTGAAGTCTCTGAAGAGGTTGGATGAGTATTTGCAGACGCCGCTGGCCGAGGAGATAGATGCCAACAGCGTAGATGATCCCGGTGTGTCCACACGCAGTTTTCTGGATGGACCGGATCTCACGCTCGCAGACTGCAACCTGCTGCCCAAACTACACATCATTAAGGTATTTCCTTTCCTTCATGTGCCATCGCTCATTCTATGACTTTGCCTGTCTTTTTGTATATAAAATAAATATTGAAATATGAAAGCCCAAGATCTGTTAAAAGATTTTTTAAAGGAACTTCAAACTAATTAATCTAATTTCAATTTGTTGAATTGAAAAAAGTACATTAATGCATACATTTGAAAATGCTTTTGCATTTGGAGTGAAACCCTTTTGCTTTATTAATGACAACAGCATTTGAGCTGATATGAACAAAATATGATGGTCATGTTATCTAGCGTCACAAAGAAATATTGCAGAATCTAAAATATTTTACTGGTAATATTTACGTAATAACCTTGTTTTAAGTTTTGAAGTACAAGGTTTAAATTATTTAAATATTAAAATATTATATGTGGTGTCAGACAAGGGTTAGTATATTTAACTAAAAGTAAAACTGAAATTAAAACCATTAAAAATAAATGTTTTTGAAATGCCTTTAAATAAAATAAACACTACGTGGAAAAACATAAAAAATAAAATATAAAACTATACTACAAGGCTGAAATATAAATTTAGTTTAATTTGATGTATTAAAATAACTAAAACTATATATATTTGTATATTAACTATATATATATATATATATAGTTTTATTCACTTTTATTTTAGTTTTGTTTTAGTTATTTTAGCAAATAGTTATAAATTATATACATTTGAATATTTATGTAATATAAATAATTAATACATTATAATCTAAAAAAAAAAAAATATATATATATATATATAATTTTAACTTTTAATTAAATTTTTTATTTTATTTTCACACTTAACATAAATATATATAATTATATAATTGCACACATTTTAGAGCCAGTGTTTTTGGCATGCACACATTTTTACTCAGCAAAAATGCATATGCTGGATTTCTGGTTTTACCGCCTCTATACTCTGTGTTGCAGATTGTTGCCTGGAAGTACAGGGGTTTTGAGATTCCTGCTGAGATGACCGGGGTTTGGCGATATTTGAATAATGCTTACAAGAGAGAGGAGTTCATGAACACCTGCCCTGCTGAGCGCGAGATCGAGTTCGCTTACCTGGACATCGCCAAAAAGATCAAATAGTTCAGGATGACCAGACAAGTACTGGTAGCTCAGAGCAACGTCACATGCTTGTGTGTGTGTGTGTGAGTGAGTGCGTGCATGCGTGTGTCTCTGTGTCTGTGTGTGCGTGTGTGTCTATGTGTGTGTATGTGTGTATGTGTGTGCGTGCGTGTGTGTCTATGTGTGTGTATGTGTGTATGTGTGTGCGTGCGTGTGTGTCTATGTGTGTATGTGTGTATGTGTGTGCGTGCGTGCACTCACTGGTGGAGCTGCACTAATACTATGGTATATTGATCATAAATCAGTAGACTGGCATACGTTTTCCTTTAATCAATGGCAGGACCAGGAAAATAGTATAAGACCAGACGCAGAGATAAAATACTCTTAACAATCGATCTGTCTTCATAGATGATATAGATAGACTAGATATGGCACATTCATTATATTCACCAAGGCCTTGACCAAATCTCAATCACCTTTAAGCTATGGATCTCTATATTTCTGGATTATTCTTTCTATTTTTTGCATTTTTGAATTTTTACTTATGCTTCTTCTGGTCAGGCCAGTATATTTTCACACATTTTCTATTTGCATTTTCTATTTAAAGAAATCTTGTTTATTTTACAATATCACCACCATATATGTTTAATGAAACTCTCCTTTTGTATCGTCACACGAGGCTATTATCCACACGTTTACTAATTACGTTACTGATTGTAATAGTTTTGACTTTCCAAGTTTAGGATGAAACTGCTGCTTCCTATATATTTGATTGCTGTTGTTGTTTTAATCGGTGCACAGAACTTGTTAAAACACGCTATTTATGCAACTTTGTAACCTTGCGCGAATGCCTCATGAAGCTCTGACGAGAAGACTTTAATTAAACTAATCAGAATTCATCATTAAGTCTTCATGGTTTTTAATTTCCTATCCCCGTGATGAACGAGGGTCGTGTGAAGATTGAGATCTTGAGACGAGCGAAATGAAAGACTCTGGTGGTGCTGAACTTCTTTTGACTCGTTCTCTTGTATTCTGCAGGATCTCAATGAACGTCACCCAAGCAACCGCAGCTCTTTGAGCAATCAGATCAATTTCAAAGGCGTAATATCAACAGCTTGTCTTTCTAGTCGACTTGCTACCTCATCATCACCATAGTGACCTCTACGTTTGAGCTCGGAGAACTTGTGCAAACGCTAGTACAGTGACGCACGTCACTCTTTAAATACGGTCTTATTTTGCAATGATCACCGAGAGAGATATCTGTAGAAAAATAAAGTTCTCTTTATTATCACAGTAGTTTTTTTGCATGCTTTGTCATTTTTATTGGAGCTTGCAACAACGAAGAGCGTTAAGAGCATTTCGTGCACAAAGTCAAAGGTACACACGTCACAGAGGTCAGAGGGGTCAGTCGTGTTATTGATGGTCCTTTGAGAAGAGTTTAAGCATCTCTGTTTGAGAACAGGATTTGTTGCTTGGTGAAATGAGGGAGACATGAGCTGCTCATCTCAGTTCTGAGAGCAGTACTTCCAGAAGCACACTGTTTTTGGAGAAAGATAAACAGTTTATTTTATTTTTTATCATGCACATGGCAAGTTTTTGTTATGCAGACCAGTTGGTTTGCATCATACCTCGCTTGTTGGTTTTCTTAGCTGATGGAAGAGACTGTTTAAAGGCTTTTCCGTTGAGTTTGGGATCCATTTGGTCAGTGCTGGCCTTCGGTGAAATCCCAGCGCCGTCTATAGAGGTCGCTGTGGTGGAATTCAGGTTTCCATCTGTAACTGTCTGCAGGTTAGAAAACACGAATTATAGCATAAAGCACAAATTTGACTTTTTATACATTTATAAATATACTGTACATATAATGTATTTATTTATTTTAATATCTGAACATACCATTTTGTTCTTCTTCCCAGTACTTCGTCCGTTGCTATTTCCTTTGAAGAAGAAGAAGAAGAAGAAGAAGAAGAAGAAGAAGAAGAAGAAAAAAAAAAACAACAATAAGAGGCAAGATTTAATTCAACTAAATTGTATTCAATATTAAATCATTCAAAAGTTTGAGGTCGGTAAGATTTTAAATGTTTTTTTACAGAAGTATCTTCTGCTCGCCAAGGCTGCATTTATTTAAATTTATATATTTATATACAAATTTATTTATATAAAACTGCAAAAATGCTAGTTTTATTATTCTTTTAATATTATTTATATACTATTACAGTATTCATATTTTGTATTAAGTTTTTATTTTTATATTTTCAGTTTTACTACTTGTTTAAGTTCAAGTCCATTTTAATATGCTTTTTTCATTTGTATTTTTTTTAATAGTTCTATTTGTTTTAGTAATTTTAATACTTAAGCTTAAACTTTCTTTCAATTAGTTGCAAAGACAACATTTGTAATTATTTAATCAATTTCATTTCAACTTTATTTCAAATAGCAAAAATATTATTAATAGTTTTAATTTTACTTTACAATTACACTAATAGAAAAAAACAGTGAAAATTGTGACATATTATTACAATTTAAAATAGCTGTTTTCTATGTGAATGTGTTAAACTGTAATTTATTTCTGTGATGCGCAGCTGTATTTTCAGCATCATTCCTCCAGTCTTCAGCGTCACATGATCTTCAGAAATCAGTATAATATGCTGATTTGCTGCTCAAGAAACATTTCTGATTATTATCAATGTTGAAAACAGTTGAGCTGCCCGATATTTTTGTGGAAAGTGATACATTTTATTTTTCAGGATTCCTAGATAAACATAAAGTTCAGAAGAACAGCATTTATTTGAAACAGACTAAATGAAATGTCTATTTTTGACACACCTCTGGTTATGAAGGTGATTCGATGGCTCAGTGTGCTGTTCATGAACTTGTGAAGCTCTTCAAGTGCACTCAGCATCTTCACCAGCTCCTCTCGAGCGGCCGGATCTGATTGTTCGGCTGCTGATGGAGTGTCGCCGTGCTCGCTTGAATCAATCAGCTTTGACAGTCTGAACAGTCTGTTCTTCTCCGTTTGCCGCCGGGAATCGGGTGAACTCTTTGTGCGGTCAATGCTCAGAGATCCATCACGAATCTCCTCGTGTCCGTCAGAAAGAAGTGTTAGTGTCTTTAATGGATTATTGACACCCGTGTCTAAGGTTTTGTCTCTGATATTTGGGCTAGTTGTCGCTGTGATTATTTCGTCTAATGCTTTCATCACTACGGTTTTTCCATCTCCGGCTGGAAATGTCGTCATTGATCTGGTCTTCAGTAGCTTCTCGAAAATCCTCGTCGCTTGTGCTGCATTTTCCTCAATATTCCTCTGTGGATCTGGAAGGAAATACCAATACTTTAAGGCATTTTTGAATCCGTTAAAGCAACTGTAGCTCCGCGACTTTGGAGCCACTTTCAGTTATGTGTTGCAGCCAAAAAGCAATCCGCCCTTTTCGCAGAATTCCGTACCCGCTCTCCACATTTGGCAGGAAGCATGGGAAAGAAACAACCATTCGCCTTATTAGAAGTCAGTGTACAATCAGAATGATTTTAAATAGTAAACAAACTTTTCCGAAGCGTTGAATCAATCGAACCAATGGTCTACTGTTTCGTAGCGCTCGAAACGACACACGTTGGTCAAAACTGTGTAAATGCAACAAAACTCAAGCCAAAACATGCATAAATGTTTTTTTTTTTGGCTTGTCTAAACAGGCCAGTTAGAGACTATTATTAGTGCCCTCGTCGCTTGTGCTGCATTTTCCTCAATATTCCTCTGTGGATCTGGAAGGAAATACCAATACTTTAAGGCATTTTTGAATCCGTTAAAGCAACTGTAGCTCCGCGACTTTGGAGCCACTTTCAGTTATGTGTTGCAGCCAAAAAGCAATCCGCCCTTTTCGCAGAATTCCGTACCCGCTCTCCACATTTGGCAGGAAGCATGGGAAAGAAACAACCATTCGCCTTATTAGAAGTCAGTGTACAATCAGAATGATTTTAAATAGTAAACAAACTTTTCCGAAGCGTTGAATCAATCGAACCAATGGTCTACTGTTTCGTAGCGCTCGAAACGACACACGTTGGTCAAAACTGTGTAAATGCTACAAAACTCAAGCCAAAACATGCATAAATGTTTTTTTTTTGGCTTGTCTAAACAGGCCAGTTAGAAACTATTATTAGTGCCCTATTAGACACTGGTTCAATGGTTCACTGTCCCAATGGCAAACCACTGACATTTCAAAACATTTTGAAACAGTTGTGAAGTAACAATGTCTGAAAATCTCTTACTGAAATCATGTGACTTTGGCAGTTTGATATGCTCCAAAATACTGGTTTGAAAGAAATGATTCACAAAGGCTTCAGAGCGTCACAATGCAGCTGCTTTAAAGGGTTGGTGAAATGAAAATGCATTCATCATTTACTCACCCTGGTGTCATTCCTAACCTGTATGGCTTTCTTTCTTTTTTGGAGACCAAACAGGTTCGGTTCCCATTAATTTCCATCATATAGACAAAGAATACAATGGAAGTCAATGCGAACGGACCAGTGTTCTTGAAAATATCGCCGTATGTGTTTCACATGAAAAAACACGAAGGTGAGTAAATGATGAGAGATCTAACCCTTTAACCTCCATTTTTAAACTCCTTTGGAGCTCAATGGAATGCAATTGAATTAGTTTCAGCTACAGTAAAGTGTTTGCATGTCTCTAAAATTCCAGTTTATGGTTGGTACCAGAATGATGCATCCCCTCTGAAAGGGTTTGTCTCATTTAGTGGCGTACCGATCTAAGTGCTGTTGACACGGAATTGTTCCCATACCCATAGAAACAAGTCAATGGGAATGCCAATGCACTGAAACACCCTGCAGAACCTTGAAAAGAGAGACATCCCAAACTTCAAACATCCCTTAAAAGGCCTTTTCTTGGCTTGGACAAACATACAAGGTATAACAGATGATAAATGCCTTTTGTCCTCATCATCATTCTGATCTAAGATGTGGACACTGACAAACTGCGTGTTCACACTCGTGTACAAACACATATGGAGCCGCTCTCTGCCTGCAGCCACGTTTACAGAAGTCTTGGGGAAGTCGGCGAGTTGTTAGGACGACCGCAGTGCGTCTCGGTGATGTCAGAGGTGGGGTTTTTGGACTCAGAAATACAAAAAAAGACGTTTGTAAACACTAAACTTACCATCACTCCATTAAAAACGCTTTGAAGGGCCTCTTGATAAAATACGAGTGGTATTATCACTCTCGTTAAAGGCAGTCGTGACCATTGTTGCAATGAAAAAGTGCACCAGATTCCATACATGCATATGGTACTAAATTAGCATGACCTGAATTGTAGTGATTATTTTAGCAGTAGTGCACTTATTATTTTAAGAACACTGTTTGTGCATGTGCATTTACATTCTCATTAAGTTATGAAAACATTATAAATGTTCTGTGATTTAAAAAAAAAAGTTTTTTTAAACATTTTTGGTTATGCGAATGTTAAAGGAACATTCCATTTTACATTTTGAGAACATTATTAATTGTCAAATAACTTTAAGCAAACATTCTATTAATGTTACTGGAAGAATGCTTGTTCATAACATTGAGAGAACATTCTGAGAGCGTTTCCTGTCGGCTGCTTTATTGTTGCATGGTGAAGATACTGTGCACAGTGCGCGCACATCCAGGTCAAGAAGTTCTGTAAGACAATCAGAATTAACCTAAATGAGATCCGCTGAGACTTAATGACCTAATTCATAACTCTACTTGAAACCCCTGAGCCAATTTTAGCCTGAAACCTGAATGTGAAGCCAGATTTAAGGTTTGCACACACACTGGAAGTGCGGACAGCACAAGACCAACAGAAGACCACAAGAGCTGGCGCCACTGGACTAATTATCTTGGTCCAGCGCCATCTCAGAGTCTGTAGGCTTGACAACAGTGAAACTAACATCTCACAGGACGGAGAAATCACAAATGAGATCTCATTAATATCTCAAATATCTCCTCTACGCTCTTAATAATAAAGGTTCTTTATTGGCATCTATGCTTCCATTAAGAACCTTTAGCATCCATTTAAACCTTTCCAATCCACAAAAGATAATTTTTAATGGAAAAAAGGTTCTTCAGATTAACACTGAGAAAAGATGGTTCTTTTGAGAACCGCCCACCAGAATGTAAGAATGGAACCAAAAATAGTTATTCTATGGCATCGCTGCAAAAACCCTGATGAATTTAGGTGAATTAACACTAACACTGTTTCTTAAAGTGAATCAGTCTGTATTGTATAAAGCACTATATAAATAAATCTGACTTGACTTGAGTCAGAAATATAGCATTGCACTACAATGCAAAAAAAAAAAAGTTTCTTATTTAATATTTTTGTCTTGTTTTCCATTACAAACATCTAAACATTATTACATCAAGATACATTTATTTGAGGAAAATGACTCAAAATATAAAGGCTTGTTTTCTGCTTAATACAAGAAAAAAAAAGTCAGTGGGGCAAGAAAAATAATCTTGTTTTCCTTTTGAATTGTTATTTTTTTCCCCTTGTTTTTAAGCATAAACTCACTTAATTTTGGAAGATTTGTCAGCAAGCAAAACTGAATTTCTAATAGACCTATATGGCCATTTTACTTCTCAAGTAAATGTGTCTTTATTTAAGAACATTTGTACTGAAAAACAGGAAAAATACTGAGAAAGAAAATCATTTTTGCAGTGAAACGCCAAGGTCATTAGTTTGTTTCCCAGGAAGTGCATGCACTAATTAAATGTACAAATGGAATGCTAAAATGACTCAAAATATAAAGGCTTGTTTTCTGCTTAATACAAGAATAAAAAATGTCAGTGGGGCAAGAAAAATAATCTTGTTTTCCTTTTGAATTGTTATTTTTTCCCCTTGTTTTAAGCATAAACTCACTTAATTTTGGAAGATTTGTCAGCAAGCAAAACTGAATTTCTAATAGACCTATATGGCCATTTTACTTCTCAAGTAAATGTGTCTTTATTTAAGAACATTTGTACTGAAAAACAGGAAAAATACTGAGAAAGAAACTCATTTTTGCAGTGAAACGCCAAGGTCATTAGTTTGTTTCCCAGGAAGTGCATGCACTAATTAAATGTACACGTGGAATGCAATGTAAGTAGTTAAAAAAAAAAACACCTTATTGAACCAAATGCATGAATGTAAACTGTGAGCTGGTTTTGACCTGCCTCACCTCCATCAGCTGGTTCTCCAGGCATCAGCGGAGCAGCATCCAACACCGAAGCGACAGTCAGCAGAGCAACTGTGGTCAATAGTTTCAACATGTCCACCTTATACATCTCAGTGACCTGAAGGTGAGACCGTCCAGCTGTGAATGAGAGATAAATGAATCTCAATTTTCTGTCTCAAAATGGCAAATCGTACACCTGCCGCACTCTTTTGCACTGATGCGCCTCTAAGATGAGAAGGCTTGTCAAGTGTGTTGCACTTTACAGTATTTTACGCTGCGCTTCCTCTACCGTCACGCCACATCCACAGGGCCTTTTAAAACGAGACACCCACACTGACACCGTCCAATCAGGCCGCTCATCCCTCCCTGCCATGTCCAGGCGTGGTGTGACATTTGGGGCCGTGTTTGGCGTTGGGGTCTCCATTGTGGAGGCGGCGGCAGGCTGTGGGCCCTTCTGCGTCAGAGGCCCTTTTTACTTCGGCTTCTGTGCAAACACATTAAGAAGTGCCTTATCACTGCTTACACAGCAGTGCACCCGATGACTTTGTCCACTCCTCGACGGGGTCAAAAGGGCCATCCCGAATCCGGACGACGTCTGATGTGTGCGCCAATGCAAATAACCCTCATGCATATGAGAAGAAATTAGCATGACTTGAAGTGCAGGACGCGTCTGACGAGAAAGATGAGAAGACAAATGCATTGGTCACCATCATTTCATGCGATCAATCACACTTATGCAAAACGTTTTTCAAAATGAAACAGCAATTTACCTTTGTCCTTGAGTTTTGATGTCATCATATCACTTATTTACAGTAGCTCCGTGTTATTTTGAATTAGCTTTTTTACAATGTTAATACAGATTTAATTAATTTAGAGCTTTAACTTTGTCATTTTTAAGTTTTTCTTCATGAAATTAGCATGAACTGAAATGCAGGATGCGTGCGATGATCAAAAATAAGAAATTATAAACAAATGAAACTAATTTCATGTAATTATGGTGTATTCTTTTAAATATAGGAGTATTTTTGTTATAAATAATATATGCAGTTTGACATGTCTATATAGGCAGTCATGAAGTTCTATTTAAAATATTTTTTAACAAATATGCATAGATATAATAACTTTGCCATTATAAAATCTGTTTTGGTTTTTTAAATCAATCACATTTATATGATAATAATAATAAAGTCCATGAGTACTGATGTTGTCACACCACTTATTTACACTATGATTTATATATCAGTATAATATTTATTATTATTTGAATTTTATTGTAGTAACTTCTTATGTGCTTTATTATTATTTTAAATATTTCTATAGCGCTTTACTTTTTTTTACATTTTAATTTTACATTTTAAAATGTGAAGTTCAAATTTTTTCTACTTTTTTTTAAATCTAATATTTATATTTTATTTCAGCTTTATTCCAATTAATTGGATTCAAATTGTTTTACTATGATTTTGGTTAACAATAACAACACTGCAGTACTTACAACAAAAATTGAGCTGTCATAAATGAAATAAGGAACAGGAAGTGACATCATTTCAAGGAGCAATCAAAAGCTGGTATGTTCTACTTTTATTGGTTGCCAGGGTGATCTGGGTGTTTTTTTATTGTCTATTCTGGGCTGTGTTTCCCAAAGGCACCGTAGTTACATCGCAGACCCATTGAAACCAATGGAGCTACGATCAACTTTTCAGCTTTTGGGAAACGCAGCCCCGCGGGTCTCCTCTGCATTTTGGCCCATTTCATAGTCGCATGATTTGAGGAATCATTCATATCTAGAACCTTGCATATGCAAGCATCTCCAATAAAGCAAATTACTTTAGAATGCAAGTAATAAAAGCTGTAAAGTTTGGGTGAGAAACAGTGTGTGTTCCTGCTGGAAGTGATTTGTGTTTGCTCTGGCCGTGGTGTCAGGAGAGAGGGTTGGGAATGCAGTCAGAGACGGAGGATCAGAGCCTCAATGGAGGTTGCTGGGAAAGGAGAAGCCGACCTGAGAGCATCCAGCAGCTCATTACCCTTTCAGAGCACAGTCACCACTTCTGTGAGGCAGCGTCAAAACTCGTGTCCTGACACACACGGTCTCTCCAAAGGAAATGTGTCCCTGCCGTGGCCAAGAAAGTAGCCTTTTCTTGTTTGTTTGTTTGTATAACAGTGTTAGAGTTGAAACCAGATTCTGGAGGATCCAGAACAAACCCCAATGCTCAGGCTGTCCATTTCAATGAACTTTTTGCAATATTCATGTAGAGATTTATAAAGCATTTTTCTTTTTTGCAACATAAATCACAAATATTTCATTATATTATAGAGGGTTTTCACTAGTGTCTGAATTTTTTTTAATTAATATTTAGAAAATATATATATTTAAAAATACATATTAATATTTTAAAATATTTTTCATTCTTAATTTATCTATTTAGTTATTTTTAGTTCAGTGTTTTAGTTTAGTATGTTTTTTCCTCTCCGCTCAGGATAATCAAGTCTTTGTCCTGGTCATTTGCTGAAGTCCTTCACTAGAGGACAGTGTTGGATTTCATTGATCTTGTCCTGCTTGTGCTGTCAATGTGAGAGATGGAAACAAGATCATCTTAAACTGATGGTTCTCCTGCAGTATTTTAGACCACTGAACATGATTTAAACTGTGATGCGTTGCATTGCATTATTTTACTTTAATGAATGTAATCATTGTACTTCTTATTTATTATTCATTTTATTGCATTTTAAAATTAACTGTGACTTTCATTTTGCATGTTTTTTTTTTTTTAACTCATTTTAAATTCTGTCAGTCTTTAAAATAGTAATTTTGGCCTTTGTGTTCACGTCAAATAACAAAGTTGTTGTTGTTGTTGTTTTTAAAAGTAGTTAAAACTGTAATTCAACAACAATGCATTCAATTAATGAAAAGTGGCTGTAAAGACATTTATAATGTTACAAAAGATTTATATTCCAAATAAATGCTTTTCTTTTGATCTTTCTATTCACCCGTGAATCCTGAAAAATAAAATGTATCACACAAAAATATTGTGCAGCACAACTGTTTTCAACATTGATAATAATCAGAAATGTTTCTCGAGCAGCAAATCAGCATATTATACTGATTTCTGAAGATCATGTGACACTGAAGACTGGAGGAATGATGCTGAAAATACAGTTTTGATCACAGCAATACATTTCATTTTAACAAATATTCACACAGAAAATAGTTGTTTTAAATTGTAATGATATATCACTGTTTTTACTGTATTTTTTGGGTGAGCAGAAGAGACTGTAAAGCAGCACACATGATGCTGAGGATGCGAGTGATTGAGACGAGCGTGAGGTCTGGACAGAAGAAGGAAGGGAAGGTCAGGCCGCAGAAAAGAGCGATTTGTTTTCAGTGAAACTGGAGATCCTCCCCCACTTACCGCCGGCGCAACCTACAGCGGAATCAATTACCACTTGTCAGGATGAAACCAAAGCCATGCAACACAATAAGGGCACGACCTGAGAATTCTGTGTGAGCTGCTGCATGTGTGTGTGTGTGTGTGTGAGTGTGTGTGTGTGTGTGTGTGTGTGTGTGTGAGTGCGTGTATGTGTGTGTGTGTGATTTTATTTGTGACTTTTATTTGTTTGTTTGTTTGTACAAAGCAAAGCTAGTCCAGGCTTAAACCAATATAAATTCATTTTATTTTTTAATATTCTGTTCAAATTTTGGCTTCTTTTTCTGTTTTTATATGTCCTTGTTGAATAAATAAAAAGCTACAGTAAGTTTTTGGTGTATTTAACATTTATTAATACTGTAGTACTTTATATATTATTTTATGAAAGTAGTTCTGGCTCTAAAATATGATTGGATGATCCACATTCTGAACTTTAATTTAAATTATATTTTAATGGGGTATGTTACCCGGCAACCACAGACAGCCATCAAACTAATTATTTGGCAAACAAATTGTTTATTGTTTATAAGCATTAATCATTAATATAGTAATTTATCATATTGCCATTTGCTGCTGTTTTATAGAAGTAGAAGTCACTCTAGACCCGTGTTACAGTATTTTTAGCACTTTAATTCAATGTGTTACTTGTTTCTTTTATTATTTGTGAATTCTTTTTTCGCAATTTCTGAGTGAAAATTGTTTCAAAGATACAATCCTACACAACTGTTGTTTTTTAGTGTACATAGTATCTACTTATTTGGTAAAATAATTGTTTATTGTTAATTAGCATTAATACTAGTTATTATTAATAAATATAGATGCATTTTATCATATTGCTGTTTTATGAAAAAAGTAACTCTTGGTCTGTGTTACAGTGATTTTAATATTTTTGTCACATGCTTCAATATCATACATAACCATACATCAATCAATCAATCAATCAATCACTCAATCAAATACTCTGGCCAAAATATATTTTGTAAACAGTGAAGATGAAATTGAAAATATATTTAGTTTCAACCTTCATACACCAAAATATATTTCAAAATGTATTTAATGGGCAAGAAACTACATTTCCAATCTTACAGTAGCCAACATTTAGGTTTTATTCATTTTTTAAATTCACAAATAACAAAAAATGGCATATGTGAATGTATTTTCTCGGACTGAAATATATGGAGGGCAAAATATACTAAATATATAAAATGTGACCCTGGAGCACAAAACCAGTCATAAGGGTCAATTTTTTGAAATTTCGATTAATACATAATCTGAAAGCTGAATAAATAATCTTTCCATTGTAAATCTGGAATCTGAGGGTGCAAAAAAATCTAAATATTGAGAAAATCATCTTTAAAGTTGTCCAAATGAAGTTCTTAGCAATGCATATTACTAATCAAACATTAAGTTTTGATATATTTACGGTAGGACATTTACTAAATATCTTCATGGAACATGATCTTTACTTAATATCCTAATGATTTTTGGCATAAAAGAGAAATGTATAATTGTGACCCATACAATGTATTGTTGGCTATTGCTACAAATATCCCCCAGCGACTTAACACTGCTTTTGTGCTGCAGGGACACAAATATATTGGTAGAATATATATTTACATTAATATACTGTATATTGTGGAA
>NW_015505707.1:454210-479402 GCF_001515645.1 Sinocyclocheilus grahami
TGCACTTTGAAATCTTCTTAAAGACAGCGATGTCTCCACCGTGATTTATGGCCTGATGTGAAGCAGGAAGGGGGGGTCAATGTGACATCAGAAAGTACCCATAAGTCCATTTCCAGAAACGGCAAGCAGTCTAGAACCTGACAGAGATACGATGTCATTGGAAAAAATGGACATTTTAATCAAATATTGAATCATATATTTTGCAAACAATGAAAAATGCTGATAGAATATTTTGCATATTTAATTTCACTTTTGTTTAAAAACTTTTTTCAGGCATTTCGTTATTTTTTTCATTACATTCTTAGGATGGTTAAACCACCTTTAAACCTTTTTTTTTCGTATACATTTTTATAAAATAAAAATGTAAGTAATTTAGCAAACAATGTGTTTTCAAGAGGTTAATGTCATTTTTACTGAGGAAAATGTTTTTGCGTTATGCATAATGTTGCTAAAATGCTTTCTGTTGGATATTACAACAGTGTCATTGTCTTTGCATTTGTCTTATCATAAACATATGTTTACATAATATATGTATGTGTGCTGTGTATATTTATTATGTATATATAAATACACATACATGCATATATATTTAAGAATTTTTTTTATATTGGTATATTAAATATATTTATATATAATATAAATATATACATGTAAATATTTTCAAAATATATACCTTGTGTGTGTATTTATATATACATAATAAATGTACACACACACACACATATTACATAAACAAAAACTTTTATTTTGGATGCGATCAATCGCGATTAATCGTTTGACAGCACTTGAATAGCCTATGTATGCATTTAAAAAATAATAGGATTTATTTGCTTTTTTGGCACTAATATGCTAAAATACAAAAAAAAACATGGGATAATTCAATATTTCAGTTTTTTATGTTGCCTGTAAAATGTTGGGGGCGGGGCTACTTGTTTGACTGACCAATTAACAGAAGGATAATTGTTTGAGAAACCTGTTTGAACAGAGTCACTGCAGTTCCATTAATGGTGGCCAAATAAAGCACAGCAGCTTTAAAAAGAAAATAAGAAAACGTGGGTCTTAGAAGCTTCATAAAACTAAACTGTGAATATTTCTTTCCCATTATCACCCTTTGGGGGCTGTTTTGTAGTCTGTTTGATATCCTACTTCTGTTCCTTTCCGCAGCATTGCTCTGGCATCTCGTGTGGAGCGTTGCCTAGCTAGTTAATTGAGAACCTCTGGAGACCCCGGCTAGTTTGAGAAGAACAAAGTAAAATGGGATTATTCTCTCGGGAACAACGGAGGAGATTGGAAGAGCCCAGGGGAGAAGCATTGAAGAGCGGAGGCCAGGCAGTCCATGACAGGTAAACAACAACGGTCCCTCCTCTCTCGGGCTGATCCTGTCCAGGAACTAGTGGGCTGAAACTAAGGAAGGGGCAGATGGGAGGTTTTAAATGTGGAGTTAAAAGGGAAATTCTGTGGAACCTGGTAAACAGACTGTGTATGTTTTCCAAATTCGTTTTCCCAAAAGTGTTAACCTTTTTTAAAACACATAATCTGTGTTTTTTCCCTCTTAAATAATATGCCATATTTTGGTTAAAGTCTTTTTATTATAATTTTAGTTATACCTACAAAGAAATCCAGTCCCCACAGAACAGGTTTCAATTGCACATAAAGAAAGAAAGAAAATAATAATAATACAAAAATAAAAAGCATAAAGAGAGTGTCCATTATATACATTTGGTTAAATAAATATATAAAATACATAGTAATAATAAAAGATGATAATAGAAATAACAGTTTTCTAAATGCATTTTCCCAGTGTTTTTTTTTTATAAACCACGTAAACTATATATATATATTTTTTTATATATCTCTTATTTTGGTTAAAGTTTTTTAATAAGTTTAAGTTTCCATTGCACATAAAAAAATAATAATACCAAAAGTGTCCATTATTTGTATATATATATACTGTATATAGACAGAGAAAGAGAGAGATCATTAATTTAAATATATATATATATATATATATATATATTTTATATATCTATCTATTTTTATATATATAATTGCAAAAGTATGCAATACTTTTAATAATAAGTATGCTTTATGGTTTTAAATAGGCTACCTAATGAAGCATATAGTGTGTGTTAACAGAAGATAGAAAGTTTATTAAGATATCACATAACTTGAGGCTCATTTTTAACATTAAGTTAAGACCAACTGTCAAGCATTTCATATAGACAAGAGCTTTGTACATTCTCTTATTCTCTTAAAAACGAATGGGAAAATATTTCCTGTACTGATCATTTTATGCAAAAGCCAATTTGAGCTTTGGACTCTCATAGGAAATCAATGCATGTTAACACTGTTTATTTAGCATTTTTCGTGTCATTAGCCTTAATTTCAAGGTGTCTCCAGCGTCCTCTGACCTCCAAGAAGTGAAATGCTGAACCTTGACCCCAGTAACAGAGATTCCCTGTTGGATTTGTGTTCCACAACAGGATGAATCCTTGTTACTGAGAGCAAGAGGTCAGATTTTCTCCTGGACCTCTGAAGACTAGCGTTCGCTGTGGTTCTGAAAGCAACACAAGAAATACAGATTTGACTCAATCCATTGGTAAATACTCGAAGTATAAACAGGATAAAGGTGCATCATTAAAGCGTCTGTGTCGGTATGTGGCGCTTCTCCAGCGTCCCTTGTGACACAGTCGATGGCAGCTAACAAAGCAGGGTTAAACAGATTGAGTGAAGTGTCTGATTGTTTGACCTTAACTCCTGTTGTTCTCCCATCCCCCTGTGTTTTTGTGTTTGGGGAAGGAAACTTAAATCAGCAATTAACATAAATAATTAACTACTCCTTGGGATGAATTATTAATGTGTCGGAGGAGTGATTGCACCCGCTTGAGACTGAGCTAGCACCTCTAGAACCAAGAAAAAAAGCCCATGACTTACTTTTGTTGACACTTTCACCTTTTAGTTGGAGAACTCTTTCTGTTTTAGGGTGTTTTTTTGCCCATTGGAAAGAAATTTCATAAATGGGATCTTTTTAAATGATCTCAATTGTGTATGTAGTGTTGTTGTAGTATTATTTATATACTATTATATTTTGAATCAATTTTTATTTTTCTAATTTCAGTTATCATTTTAATTTTAGTTCAAGTTTTAGTATTTATGTTCTTTGGTCATTTTTATTATATATATATATATATATATATATATATATATTTCTTTTTAGCTGTTATGGCTAAAAGTTATTTGTTGTTTTCATTTTCCTTTTATTTAAGTTTGTCATATACTTTTTTTCATATTTTACTTTATTTTAAGCATTATTTCAACTATTAAAGTAATGAGATTAAAGGATTAGTTCACCCAAAAATGAAAATTCTGTCATTAATTACTCACCCTCGTGTTGTTCCAAAAAAGTATTCTCGTAGCTTCGTAACTTTACAGTTGAGCCGCTGATGTCACACGGACTACTTTGTCGATCATCTTGGTACTTTTCTGGAGCTTGACCGTGGTAGTTACCTTGCTGTCTATGGGAGGGTCAGAGAGCTCTCAGATTTCATCAAAAATATCTTAAATTGTGTTCCGAAGATGAACGAAGGACTTACGGGTTTGGAACAACACGAGGGTGAGTAATTAATGACAGGATTTTCATTTTTGGGTGAACTAACTCTTTAAATGCTCTTTTGTCTAAAATGTTGTCTTCCCTTTTGCATTCTGTCCTTTTTTAGTTTTGATTTTTAGTTTTGATTTTAATTTTAGTTTCAGTTTTAGTTTTTGATGTTATTTTTTATTACTTTTTTAAAAATATATTTTTATTTTGCTTTTTTAGTTTTAGTTTTAAGTTTTAGTACTTCAGCCTAAACATATTTGATTTTAGTTAGTTGCCAAGGCAACTAAAAAAAAAATTGTTTTTAGGTCATTTAAGTTTTTTAGTATTTTGCTTTATTTCAGTTATTACGCATTATTTTTAATAGTTATTCATTAACAATAACAATACTGATCCTAAATAGCAATGCAATTAAATGGAGACTGCTAAAGTGCATCTCATCTTTTGCCTAAAATGATGTTTTCTGTAGAGTTTCAGAAGAAAACTCAACATTGTAATACTCAGATCTCAATATGAACTCTTTTCTCATCAACTTCTTCCGAGAGCAAATGATCTATAATATCCACATGCATTTTATAATTTTTTCATAGTCTCCATTTGCTCTCCATTTAATCTCATTGCTGTATAAAATAAACTATTGAGATCTCATGTATAATTGTCTGGGTTTTCAAAGACTTTCTCCTTTACATTTTCTGCTCATTTTCTTCGCTGGTCTGGTCTAACTTGACACACACTGTTCTCTCGGTTCTTGTCGTCTTGTCTGTAATTCTGTCTTTACACCTTTATCTACTCTGATCCCTCTCTCACTGTTTGTGTTCTCAGAGCGTCTGTATCATGTTGCTGAGATCTGGCTCGTTAATTGCTCGGTAATTACAGTGCTTCTGTTGATCTGTTCATTTCACAGCGCTGCTACAAACCTTTTAGGCTGTCTGCTGGAGCTCCGACTCTATTGGATTTGGCTCATGTGCCTGTCTAACGCTTTGAGAGCTGCTCTAATGTGCTGTCAGCCGTTCCACATGCACTTTCTCTGTCGTGATGCACTTGGCTGTCTGAACAACTGTTGCATCTGCAGCACCCGGACGAGCTGATGGGATCTGATGTCACGTACGCTCGAAGTGTTGACGGTAACAGATTGTGTTTTCTTCGACGTCCGTGCTAAACACATTCCATTGGAATCAACAGATTCACAGCATTTTCTGACGTAGTAATGTACTAAGATTACACCCAAAGCACAGCAGAGTTATTTTAGTATCACTGAGTACCACTATAGTTTATATATATATATATAATTTTTTTTTTTTTTTTTAATGGTTTTATATTTTCTGTTTTCATTTTAAGTTTATCAAATTTTTTTATTTCTATATAGTTTATTAATGTAAAAAAACATAATTATTTAATACTTCAATTATAATTTTAAATTAAAAACATTTTTAATATATATTTTACTTTTTTTCAAGTAATTTCTTTGCTTAATTTTTTTTGTTTTCTGTTGTGTATTTTGTCATTTTTATTAATTCTTTTAAATGCCTATATAGTTTATATTTTAAATTTTTATTTCAGTTTTAGTTGTTTTAGTACAAGTTAAACTAAATTAAAATGTTGCTTTTGATTTTAGTTCTTCAGAAGTTATAAGTTTTTATATTTTCTAAAGTTTTTTTTTCTTTTTCATTTAATTTAATTGATTATATTTAGTTTTTTTTAATAGTTAATTAATTAAATTATTTTAGTGCATCAAGCTGAACTAAATAAAAATGTCAAAATAAATGTAAAAAAGTTTTATTGTAATTTTATTTTAATTAATTTTATTTCAAGTAAATTTTTAATTTTTTTGCATTTAGTTTAATATAGTTAACTGTAAAAACCCTGCTACACTATTAAATTGTAAGTTTTAAAATGTTAAACACGTCCACGTCTGTGTTTTATTTCTAAAAAAACCTTCAGTTAACCTAATGGCAGATGATTTAGCGATTGTGACTCAGTATATTATGAATGCATCTGTTATAGCTTAAATAATTTTGTATAAAAGGCTCTCTTATGAATTACCCATATTAAAGCCCCATTAGTGGCCTTTCTTACCCTCAGATGTACAGCAGAGATCTTTCTTAACTTCTGCTCTTCTTTAGGGCTCCGACCAAAGTAACTGAGAACCTGCTGGTATCATCCTCGTCTTCAATGGCAGCCACAGCCTCTGGACTCCAAACTCTGAACGCCGCTTATCTTTACAGCCGCTAATACTGGCCGAGGAACCCAGTGATGGGACCAGCCCGTGTTAACCATTAACACCCCAACTTGCACCCTTTTTCATCCTGTTGAGATCCTAATGTAGTGTTTTACACCACAATGCATTTATCATGTCTTATTTGGCACACATTGTTATGAACAAAATGAAATTATATCATTCATATTTCCCTGTAATGTAAACAAAGCAGCAATTTCACATCTCGCTATGCATCAAAAGTCTTAGTGTCTTTAAAAACAACATAGCCTACACAGAAAGGCAGTTCAACAAGTTTATGATGTGACATTCAGTTCTTATCAATTTGAATGCCAAACCTTTACAGCATCCAGCAAGCATAGGCAATTATTAGCAAACGTGTTCATCAGATTCAAAGGCATGATGTCCTTAAACCAAACGAACACGCACAACCTCTGCCTCGGTTTTCTCTGTAATCTGCGAAAAGTTCAAAAGTCCGATTGATAATCAGTTATATTTGTAAAGATAAAAAATGGACCAGAACAAGCTGTCCTCAGCAAAGTGACTCAACAAACAAGCTCATTTAAATCCTCGCAATTAAACAAAGACTGTGCCATTTATTCTAATAGTATTTTGTTGCTGTTTATGTTTCAAAGCAGCATACGATGAGCTCGATCTCACTCCGTTCCCAACCTCAACCAGGCTAATAAGGAACGGCCAATCCAGAACCTCTTGGCTGCTATAATAAGGCAATTAAAGAGAGCTGGCAGACAGACACTTCCCACGATGCTGGGACTCCCAAGACAGGCCCTGCCAATGCCAATCTCTAATAGGGCCCAAAGCACAGGCTTGGGAAGATGCAATTGGATTTGAAGCCAATCAGTCATTCCAGCTATTGACCTATGATTGGATTTAGAAGACATGTCAGGGCCGCTTTGATTTTAGCTCGGGCCCAATGAAGCTGGATGTGAAGGTTTATTGTTTTGGACGGACTGAGAGCGGTGTGTGGGCTTTGACACGCTGCCAGAAGAGATGGATGCGTACAATGACTGCTGTATCCATCCATCAGAGTTAGAATCCGTCATCTCATCTTTCACAGGAGTGGCGTACAACATCATCCGCTGCTTTTGGGGTCTGTGCTCGTTTGTGAAGTCTTGTGCCTTGGAGTTTTTCACATCTCAGCATTTCTAAAGCAGGCTTTGGTTGTTTGAAGCTTGGTGGTGTTCTGGTTTTGGAGACAATCATGACAACTCTCAGAAGATTTTAGCATGGTGATGGATATGACAATGTATTTGGTCTAGATCTATCTACACTGCTGCTGTTGGTTATTGCTGTAGTTGTAGATTATTGCTGCTGCTGCAAGCAAGTACAGGAACTTGCTACTGCCAATGCATACGGCGATACAGTGCCATGAGTATTTAAGACATACTGCTGCTGCACAAATAACATATAAAATAACCCCGTAGCAGATCTATACAGGTGGAGCTGGGGAAGGTGGAGGGTTTCAGAGAACTCTGTAAGCACCCTGCAGGAATCTCAAGTGAATGCAAGCCAGCCATGTAAATGCAAGGCAGTAAGCTCATTGGCTGCATATGCAGCATGAACCAATCAGCTTGTGCCAAGTCGTTTAACTCTCTGAATATCATCATTTACGTTAACAACCCGTCAGCCTGCGCCATCTAGAGTTTCATGACTAAACTATATATATTTTTTTCCGATTTATGTGTGAGAGAGATCGAGATACGTTCATTTATTGTTATGTATACTAGCTTGTTATTTTGTGATACAACTTTGTCTATACTCTACCAGGGTTTTTATCATTAAATAAAAATAAATATAAAGCATAAAAAACATTTTCATTACTTGAAATAAAATAAAATTAAATAACGTAAACTTATTTTATTTCAAGATTTATTTTAAGGCACTATGTCTCATTTTGAATAACTAAATTAAATAAACTAAATTGTAAACTATAACTACATGGGCATATTTTAAATAACAGTGTCACAGGGTTTTTATGGTCAACTAAAACTGGAAAAAAAAAAATTGTTAATTGAAATTAGCAAAGCATTAACTGAAATAAAATTTTAAAAAAAAATGCAAAAATGCAACATTTCTCAATTTCATTTAGTTCAACTTGATGTACTGAAATTATAATTATAAACATGGAAAATATAAAACTAACAACAAAAAAAGTAAATTAGAAATGTTGCCTTGGCAACTAATTGAAATAAAGTAGTTGAAGTACTCAAATCCAGGGCAACATTTCTCATTTTCATTTATTTTACCTTAATGTGCTAAAATAACTGAAACTGAAATAAAAATGTATAAACTATATGCACATAATAAAAACCTAATAAAAATGACAAAAACACAGAACAAAATGTACAAAACTTTAACTAAAATTACAATGAAAGCAGAAAAGATGAAAAATAAATAAATAATCAAAATATAAACACAAACCTATATAGTATATTAATTATACTAAATTAACACTGGTCTATATGGTATGCAACATAAATAACCCAAACATTTCCAACATCAGCACCAGGACTTTGAACTCAGGTTTGTGTGTCAAAGAGGATGTCACAATTAACGTAAAATGGCCTTTCAATGCTGCCAATCCTGACCGAAGTCTTCGCTAATATATATCATGCAATCTGACATAAAAATCTGATGATGTTGCACAATCTGCCTTAGGTTTTATGCAAGATTGCACCAGACTCATATCAAACAGTCTGATAAGCAACAATCATAAAGGACAGAGCATAAAAAAATCTGGCTTTACAATGTAGTTGAAAGAGTAAGTTTGTAAGTAAATGTAAAATTGTATATTTCAGTCTTTTTTATTTTAAGGAATGAATACTTTTTTCAGCTGGGATGCATTAAATTAAACAAAAGTGACAGTAAAGACATGTATAATATTAAAAAAGATTTCTATTTCAAATAAATGCTGTTCTTTTGAACTTCCTATTCATTAAAGAATCCTGAAAAATAAAACGTATCACAGTTTCCACAAAACATATTCAACTGTTTTCAACACGGATAATAATCAGAAATGTTTCTTGAGCAGTAAATCAGCATATTAGAATGATTTCTAATATTTCACAATTTTTACTGTTTTTACTGTATTTTTGGTAAGATAAACGCAGCCTTGGTGAAAAGAACTTTGAAAAACATAAAAAAAATCTTACTTTGAAAGTGAAAAGGTAGTGTATATTTTAGTGACTATTTATCATCATTCATACGGCATGCATTATATAAAAAACATTAATCTCAGTAGGACTAATTTGCTTGAGGAAAACAACAAATGGCTCCAAGCTTATGCAGAGGTTTTAGAGTATCTTTCTCCAAAACTTTGTAAAAATGAATGTCATGTTTGGCGACAGACCTGGTCCGGTAAAAGAGTCTCGTGTTGTTTTTTCATTTCAGGTGGTGTATCATGACCTAGATGAGGAGAACGATGGAGAAGAAGAGCTATGGTAATGCAAAGAGACCTTCAGCGTCTGTCCCTGTCGTTCAAATTACAAGAGCGAGATTAATTTTCCATTTGCGGACCTCTGAAAGATGGCAGCATCTTCCCAAAAACATTCCGCTGATAAATGAAAAGCAGCGGCACTCTAGAAATAATGACATGAATTACAGCACACTCTTACTGCGGTAATTGCAGAGTAGCTATTGGATATAAAGACTGATCAATATGCCCTCTGAAGGCCTGCAGAAGGACAAGCGAGGGAAGCCAGGCAGGCGACCGAAGACGAAACCTGAATCGAGTGGACTGGCAAGGTAAGGATTGGATTATTGTGAGTGTTTTTTGTTTTTTTTGACATTACAACATCTGAAGGCTGCTGTGGCATCTTGGCTAAAGCTCACAGTCATTAAGCGGAAAGGTTGTTGGTTCGAATCTTTCAAAAAATGAGCCATGAATAATCAGCATTACACCAAACATCACGTGGCTCCAGGAGCGTCGTCCCTGTAATTAGTGTACTGCGGATAAACAAAAACATCTTCTAAACGACTACCTATTCTTAGAAGAGTTTAATTCTGATTGCTTGGTTAGTTAAAACATCTCATTATCTAATGCAATGGCTCAGTGTTGTTGCTGACATGCTAATGACCCTAATTTGATGGATTGCTCAGCACAGCTGGACACAACGTGTGTTTTGTGCTCGTCTTTTCAGTGCCACACCATTATTAGCTAGCTGTAAATATGTTTTGGACCTTTTGTCTTTAATTTATTGGTAATTAAACAGATTAGGTTAAGATTCAGGCCTATGAATGCAACAAGGGGTGACACCATATTTCTGCTATATTGCACCCTAAAAAATACTTTGCTCATAAAGCTTTTAGGCCCGTTTAGGTTTTGATGCACTGCCATTAAAGGATTTGGTGTTCTTTAAAATTAATATTATTCATTTCATTGCAGTTTCTTTAGACAAAAACCTTCAAGATGTCTGTCACCTTTTCTATATTAAAAAAGAGCAAACAAAAAAAAAACACTTTTATTCAGCAAGGATGCATTCAATTTATTCAAAGTTACAGTAAAGACATTTGTAATGCCACTAAAGATTTCTATTTCAAATAAATGCTGTTGTTCTGAATTTCCTATTCATCAGTAAATCCTGAAAAAATAAAATGCATCACGGTTTCCACAAAAATATTGGGCAGCACAACTGTTTTCAACGCTGATAAAAATCAGAAATGTTTCTTGAGCAGCAGATCAGCATATTATACTGATTTCTGAAGATCATGTGACACTGAAGACTGGAGGAATGATGCTGAAAATACAGCCGCACATCACAGGAATACATTACAGTTTACATTAAATTCAATTAGAAAACAGAATTGTAAAAATATTTCACAATTGTACAGTTTTTTTTTTATCAAATAAATACAGCCTTGGTGAGAAATTAAGACTTCTTTTAAAAACATAAAAAAATATATATTACCGCACAAAGACAACAGTTGTTTTAAATTGTAATAATATTTTATTAAATATATTTTGCTGATTTACTGCATTTTTTAAAAATCAAATTAATGTAGACTTCGTGAGCAGAAGAAACGTACGATTTTTTTTTTATGTGACATATTATCACTTGATAATTTATGTATTGAATATTGTGTTGTGTTTTGTTTTGTTTTTTATTTTGTTACATAATATATCTGTTTTTGCTTTGCATTACAGTGATTTTACCAGTTTAAAATATGTTGTGTTTGGTTAAATCACTTTAAAGCTATTGCGGTGTTAATTGCAAAGTTTTTTATTAAATTTTCTATGAAATATGAAAGTTATTTTTTATTTCTAAGTCAGATTGAATTGGATAAGCCGTTGTGCAAAATATGATATACATGCACCTGTTCATTTTGTATTAATGCGCCAAATCCCGTACTTTATTTATGTTATCACTTGATAATTTATGTATTGAATATTGTGTTGTGTTTTGTTTTGTTTTTTATTTTGTTACATAATATATCTGTTTTTGCTTTGCATTACAGTGATTTTACCAGTTTAAAATATGTTGTGTTTGGTTAAATCACTTTAAAGCTTTCAGGTAATATAAGAGAAATACCTAGTAATAAACTTGTGAGTTTAGAGACAGTAAGATTTTTTTTTTTTTTTAAGAAATTAATACTTTTATTCAGGAAGAGCACATTAAATTGATCAAAATTGAGAGTAAAGACATTTATAATGTTACAAAAGATTATATTTCAAATTTTCTGTTATTTTGAACTTTCTATTTATCTGTGAATCTATTCAGGTTATGTTGAAAATTAGACAAATATTTACAACTCATGAGGCACACCTTCAGTGTCACACGATCCTTCAGAAATCATTCTAATATGCTGATTTGCAGCTCAAGAAACACTTCTTCTTATTATCAATGTTGAAAACAGTTGTGCTGCCCAATATTTTAATGGAAACCGTGATGCATTTTATTTTCAGGATTCTCTGATGAATAAAAAGCTCAAAAGAACAGCATTTATTTGAAACGGAAATCTTTAGTAACATTATAATTGTCTTTACTCTCACTTTTGATCTATATAATGCATCCTTGTTGAATCAAATTATTTTATTTTGATAGTGTATATAAAAAATAAAAAAAACTAATTGACCCCAGACTTTTGAAAGGTATTAAACATTTTTGAAAACTATGTTTAGTGCTGTTAAAAATTACATGCGTTAAAGGGCTAGTTATGATTTACGCCTTATAATTTATTTTGTATTCCACAGAAGAAATGCATACAGGTTTGGAGCTGCTTGATGATGAATACAATATAATTTTTTTCTACTTTTGGATGAACTATCAATGTTTTGCAGGCCACTCCTGCAGCTTTCAATACTTTTAAGAGTCTATCCCCTCCATAACCAAATAGATGGTTGAGTGGAACTAGCTGCACACTGAAAGTAACCTTGTGACCCCTAATCATTAATAACACTAAATAACATTAAACTGGCTATAATGGGGAATGATGGGGGATCTGCCTATCCTGAATTCAGCCTTAGTCTTGTTCAATGTTAATGTGTATCATTTATTGATAGAGGCTAACTGCTTGATATTTATGGCCTTTTTGCCTTTAAATTCACAGTAGATTGGTAAGATGCTGGAAAGAGAAGATCATGCAAGCCAGATTTGAATTCATGTTCCCAAGATCACTTTTACGACCCACTGCACCAACTTGTCTGATCAGGTTTGTTGTGTATTAGTGTACATCTCTTTGATGCATTTGACCTGTCCTTTTTTAACCATATTACTACTACAAGCTACAACAGTTTTTTGCCGTTATTGTCTAAGGAATGGATCAAATGTGTGGTACTATGTGCAGCTCGACCACAACCACAAGCCCTCTCTGTGAGCCAATCAATGTGGAGAAGAAAACAGAGCCACCGCCTTTTGCCCAATGACAAGTTGGGCGGCAGCGGCTAGTGCCAAGCCAATAGGGAATCGATAAGATGCAAAACCTGACATCAATCCCAGAGAACCTGCAAGACGATCAGACGGGCACAGAGATGAACAGACACTCCATCGTCATCTTAATGGTCTTACTGGAGGTCAGTAAGTTTTATCGTAGCTCAGCTTTCTGCATTACACAATGTCCGTTCCAGCTCACCATGGACCACTGATGGGTTATATATACTAATGTACTAACATTCTTTTGCCCAGAAAGGTCCGGTGCTTTCTAAATGTCAAAGTCAAGATTAGACATCCTAAGACTAAGAACTAGGCTAAAACAGAGAAAATGCTGAAGTTAAAATAGACTGCAGTCTTGCCTGAGACCACAATAGAGATCCTGTATCAGACTAAGACTTTGTTTGAACCCAAATCCACTCTAAAGTCACATTTATGTGGACTTAGTTGAGAGGTCTTGTCCAGAGAAATCTTGGCCTCTAAAGAGATACGAACTTAAACATTGTGGTATCCCTCACTTAGGGATCCTCATTGGTCAAAACAGACTGAAATAAAAAAAATTTGACTTTTTAAAATACTTTTTTAGAGATTTATTGATTTTACCCCAACACAATTGCTCTGTATTTTAATATTTCCCATTCATTTCCTATGGTGGTCAATTTTGACATCACAGGTGTGACCATTTTTTAAGACCATTTGACCCAGTCACGTTCACTATTTTTATTTTGTTCATTTAGCAAGTGCCACAAAAGTGACTTTTGGTAACATTCCAAGAAAGTAAAAAAAGTTACAAATTCAAATGTAAAATTTAATTAAGTGGGTTAAGATTGTTGGTTCAGTCCCTCAATTTATTGCTCATTGCCGTTGTTGATGACAAGAGAATCAGCCCAGACTAAATATCACAAATGTATGACTTTGCAGGGAGAACAATCATGACAGGCATGTACTGTAGTAGTGTTCATCCAAATGAGTGTGCTAACAAATATTGCCTAAAGGTAGTGATGTACCGAAATATATTTTTAACAGAAAAATAAAGTTGAACTAATGGTTTCAGCTGAATATTTTTGGTTGCAAAAATTCGGTGCATCACAATCTAAATTGTGAAAAATATCCATGGATTGGACACAAAGTCTACAGACACATTTTGTGGAATCCAGCTTGTAAACACTACTTCCAAGATCCTTCACATTGTGTGAGAGTCTTTGAACGCCATGTTATTGTGTAACGATAGCATGGAAAGGTGAAACTAAAGTACCCAAGTACCCAATATTCTTTGATGGGACTGTTGACTGTTATTTCAAATCTCTACACCCCGTTGACGCTTCAAAGCTGTAGAAGCCTTTGTAAAGGCATTGACACTGAACACGCTGAGCATTGCTTCTGAAATTCTGTGTAACTTAGACCGACTTCTTCCAAACGGCCGTCACATTAAAGAAAGAGGGAGTGCAAACAGAAGTCTCCGCCACCTCCTATTCTCTTCCTTATTTCCCGATCTGTTATGTCTTGACATCTCCATTAACTCATAAATCCAATACAGTGGAGCTCAACAGAATTTATCTTCCACGAGTCTACAGGCGAGGTTGGGTCGAGGGAGCGTCAGGAGACCGGAGAGGAGGAGAGAGGGATGGGAAATGATGAGAAGATCAATCGGTCCCTGGGCTGTCACTCCGCTCGCTCGTTTTCACATCCATCTCCGTCTGTCCGAGACTGACACCACCCCTCCTTTCTCTGGCAGGCCCCACGGATTCTGCAGGCGCGGCTGTTTCGGGCCCGCAATAATCCGATTGAGTGTGGGATCAATGACAAGCTGTGGTCAGCGATCTGTAGTTGCTCCGGCTCCCATTGCACGCTGACCACAGGATCCCCAAACCGCTGACCGCCTAACCGGCATGGCCTGACCACTAATTTGGTCCGCTATGCCAAGGCGCCCGGCCAAGGTGGGCAAGTAAAACTGGCATGTGAAAGGCCTAAAAATACTGCAATTATGGCTCCAAATGTTAAAGGTTAGACAGGTTTCTGTAGCTCAAATCGTTCTAGTAACAGCAAGATCTTGAGTTTACCTTAAAATGAATGCAATTGGTCCCATTTGTGTTTGAAATTATGCCAGAATTTAGACTTGAAAGTTTCGTCCGAGACTGACACCACCCCTCCTTTCTCTGGCAGGCCCCACGGATTCTGCAGGCGCGGCTGTTTCGGGCCCGCAATAATCCGATTGAGTGTGGGATCAATGACAAGCTGTGGTCAGCGATCTGTAGTTGCTCCGGCTCCCATTGCACGCTGACCACAGGATCCCCAAACCGCTGACCGCCTAACCGGCATGGCCTGACCACTAATTTGGTCCGCTATGCCAAGGCGCCCGGCCAAGGTGGGCAAGTAAAACTGGCATGTGAAAGGCCTAAAAATACTGCAATTATGGCTCCAAATGTTAAAGGTTAGACAGGTTTCTGTAGCTCAAATGGTTCTAGTAACAGCAAGATCTTGAGTTTACCTTAAAATGAATGCAATTGGTCCCATTTGTGTTTGAAATTATGCCAGAATTTAGACTTGAAAGTTTTCCAGCTATTGACAACGTTTTGGACGGAAAGTGATGATGCTTTTTGTCTGAAATTTGAGTGGACAATAAATCTGCATCATCGCCTCTTCAGAGTTTGTACTGTAAGTTGATTTTATGGAAACATCTATTAAATAACTACTTAGTGTTCGCCATCATTATATGTGAAATATATTGAAAAACACTCACTTTATGTAAGCTTTTCTTGAATTAGTTGTATTTATTGCATGGCCTGACCACTAATTTGGTCCGCTTTATTAAATTTGGACACGTTCCTGTAGCTCATCTGGTTCCAGTAATGACAATCTCCTCTTTATGCTTGAATTGATGCCAAAATGTGTACTTGAAAGTTTCCCAACTATTGCCAACTTTTAGGACAGAACGTGATGCTTTTTATCTGAAATTTGAGTGGTCAATAAATGAAAAACACTTTATGTAGGCTGAGCTTTAATTGTATTTATTGCATGGTCTGACCACTAATTTGGTCTGCTATGTTAAAGGTTAGATACGTTTCTGTAGCTCAACTGATGCTAGTAATGACAAGGTCATTGGTTGACTTTGAAATTAATGCTCTTGGATTGATGTCAGAATTTATATTTGAAAGTTTCTTAACTCTTGTCAACTTTATGGACTGAAGTTGATCATTCTGCCACATTGCCAGTTTGGAGTTTGTATTGTTGTATTGTAAGTTTAAATAGAAGCATCTACTAAAAAACGAATTCCTGTTTTATGGCAATATATCGAAAAACACTCAATTTACGTGAGCTTTTTCTTAAATGTACTTTAATTATTGCATGGTTTGACCACTAATTTGGTCCCCTTTATTAAAGGTTGGACATGTTCCTGTAGCTCAACTGGTTCTAGTAACGACAAGGTCATTGGTTAACCTTAAATTTAATGCGCTTAGTCCTCTGTTTATACTTGAATTGAATTTATACTGGACAGTTTCCCAGCTCTTCACAACTTTATGGCCCGAAAGTGATGCTTTTTGTCTGAAATTTGAGTGGTCGATAAATCTGCACCATCGCCTCTTCAGAGCTTCGCCCGTGGGTGTTGGTCAGCCATGCTCTCTTCTTGATTGTGTTTGTGTGTTTCTTGTGTGCTTGCGGTGTTCTCGGGTTTCCTTAATGGTTCCCAGGATGCATTGTGGCTCTGGCGGGGGGAGCTCAATGAGACACATGAGATGCAGCCCAGCGAAGGATATGGCCATCATTGACATCTTCCACAATTCATATCCTCAGCCATTGCAGAGAATGTACACATCAGTAAACACCTTTCCGATTTGTGCATTAGACGCTAACAGCATTAGGAAGTTGGAATCACAGGTGATGGAACCGATTGTACCATTAGCGTAACATTTTTGTGCCATTTTTCCAAAATAACCATTATAGCGCACACATTCTCTCTCAATAACCTTTCCTCTTTCCCAGGAGGCTCCAGCCTATGCATGGAAAAACTTTTCTACATAGTTCACAGTTGTTGTTTTTTTCGATGATCGCACAGAATCAGCATTATTCTGGTCAGAGGTTTGCTCGATATTTTTGTAGAAACTAATTAAACAAAGTCGGTGCATCTGATGTGGATGGATGGCTTTTTAATGATGTCAGCTGAAGTGAATATGCAAGCGTTCCCGCGCCAATGGCAGATTGCAGATTGATTTTCCTAGGGTGTCATTACATATTATTAAAATCTCACACACCGAGTGAGGAGCACGTTGTTTAAGACACTGGATTAGATTGCGGCATCTTGCAGACAATCAGACGGTACATGTAGTCTCCTACAAGGCAACTTCTAGAATTGTACTTCACCTTTTCAATGCACTTCTAACTCACAAAATCTATTGTCATGATATGCATTACTGATGGAAACTTAGTGAAAGAGACAAACTGTAATTAGTGGATAGTAATGAGATTTATGCTGTTACTGGAATTACACAGTTAGAACGAGTGGCTGGAGTTCATATCTTCCCGTAGATTTACAGCCATATCTTGAGTTGAGACCAAAATAACGAGATTATTGTCTTTTTATATCTGGATTGAACTCGTGATGAAAATTGATGCAGTTATTAAACGTAATTGAAGCTACAATGAAGTAAATTTACAGCTGAAATTTAATTTGTTTCATACTTGATGAATTTTACTACATCAACACTATTTTTACTACATCAACAATATTTTCCTGTTCATTACTGTGACACTGCTTTGAAACAATTAAAAAAATTCTGTATATAAATAAATGTGACTTGACTTGATCAGAAGATCACTGAAATTGCATGCATGGGATGGTTCACCCAAAAATGGAAATTCAGTCAGCATTTACATTGCTATGAAATGCTAAGTGGTTGCTTACTGGCCCAAGTCAAAATAGTCCACCCTTAAAGGCATAGTTTACCCAAAAAATAAGCATTGTCATCATTTCCAAGATATTTTGAAAAATGAAAGTCATTGAGGTCAAATTTTAGAATGACATGAAGGTGAATAAATGATGGAAAAATGGGTGAGCTGTGCCTTTAAGTGTGGACTGTTTTGACTTGGGCCAATAAGCATCTTCCTAGCAAATGCATAGCAACATGCTAAAAACTTTTCAGAGCAACGTCTGAACAGTCAGGTGTTATGGTGGAGAGTTTATTAAAAATCTAAAAATCTAATTGGCTTTACATTTTATTCAAAGTATAAAATGTTTATAAGGATAAAAGTTTAATGCTGAACAACAGATGGTTTACTTGCCTTGCATTAGTTTTCTGTAAATAATCAATCTCAGTAATTGCATCTCATTTGTGGCAAACAAAAGGAAAGAAAACCACAAATCGGATGCCTTCTTTATCTCATTCGTCTCTCCTAGAGAGCATCTCAGATTATTCTCTTAAAATCACATTTCTTAAACTGTGCTCGGATATAGCATGAATACAGTATGTAATCAAAAGTAATTCTGAGCTAATATCAGCATATGTCTATTTGTATTTCTGTATTCTGCTTTAAGTAACATGGCGGGTTTTACAATATTTGATGTTCAAAATGTTGCAGCCGTGATGGCCGAACACAACCTGACAGTTTAAAAACCTGATGTCACGTTTGAAAAGTTGTTTAGAGCGGAACGAAAATTATCTTATTTTAAACAAATTCTCATTTTCCATTTCAAACCAGCTGAAACCCAAAGATCAACTGAGAGCGAGATGGAGTGAAACAATGTCTCTCTTCTCTCGTCCCCGGGGGAGAAGTGAGACCCTTTTAAGTGCTGTCTCTCTCTTCCTCCTGTCTTCCAGCCCTTCATCCTTCTCTCGGCTCGCTGACATCCTATCAGGCTCAGCGGCCCGGCAGTCGATAGCCCATTAGTAAATAAGGGATGCATAATTTATTAAATATGCTTCAGATACATATTCCAGCCTTGGGTTTCCAGTCATATCTCTTTGAGGAGTTTGGCTTTAATTAGGGTCTCCAGCAGGGGCGTCTCGCTCAAGTGTCTGTGAGTAACGGCACTCTGGACTGTCTCTGGTGACGAGGGAATGAGGGTGATTTGGTGGAGATTTGGCTCGTTGTCAGAGCGTCCTCTCGTTTGCAGCCTCTGGTAATAATATAGCTGCTCAAACCAGCGTATGTTGAGTTTTGGACGCTGGTGTGCTGCTGTCTGAACCAGATGTGTTAACTGCTGTAGCTTAAGCAGCAAGACTTGCTTGGTCATGTTAGTTGACCAGCTCTGGTCGATCAGTTTGGCTGGTGTGCAGCACTAACCAGCATAAACCAGGCTAGAAATTAGTTTCTGGTCTAAGTTGGCCTTTTTGTGACACACACACACACACACACACGCACACACACAAAAGTTAATTTACTAATATTTAGTTTAATAATATTTTTATATTCACATTTCTTTAATTGTTGTTTTACAGTGTTTTTATTTATTTATTTAAATCAGCATAAATTAACTCTAATTTATGAATTAGTATAAAATAAAATACTACCATTATCTATAAACACTTTACAGTTTCACTAAAATATAAATCCTCCTTTTCAATTGACAATTTGTTATATATTTTCACTTTACAATAGTGAGGTTTGAAAGCATAATCTCACAATACAAAAAATATGAATGATTTAGATTCACATTACTTTTCACATTTATTTTGTATATATATATATATAGATGTATGTGTGTGTGTGTGTGTGTGTGTTCTGTAGTACTGTTTTCTATCTATTTTTCAGTACCATTATCTATAAACCCTTTACACAAAAAATGTACCTTTCCATAAAATACTTCACTCGACAGTTTCAAAATGTCAATTTTAAATAGTTTGATGTCTCACCCACAATGTATATATATATATATGTGTGTGTGTGTGTGTGTGTGTGTGTACAGTGCATTCCGAAAGTATTCAGAACCCCTTCACTTTTTTCAATTTTATGTTGCAGCCTGATACTACAATTGTTTAAATTAATTTGTTTCTCAATAATCTACACTCCGTACCTCATAATGACAAAGTGAAAACAGAATTTTAGAAATGTCTGTAAATTTATAAAATAGAAAAACCTGAAATATCACATTTACATAAGTATTCAGTACTCAGTACTTGGTTGAAGCACCTTTGGCAGCAATTACAGCCTCGAGTCGATTTGGGTATGACACAACAAGCTTTGCACAGCTGGATTGGGGGATTTTCTGCCATTTTTCTTTGCAAATCCTCTCAAGCTCGGTCTGAATACTTTCGGAATGCACTGTATATATATATTTATATAGTATTTTCTGGAAAATAAGTATATTAGTTCCTGTCACTCTATAACAAATCCTTTAAATGTAACAATATTCAGAAGAGGAATGAAATCTATATGTATAAAACAAAAATTATAGTGACATTCATAAGAAACAACATCTATTATGAACATCAAGCTTAAATGAATGTATTTAAAGCAAAACTGAAACCAGCATACTTATATATATATATATATATATATATATATATATATATATATATATATATATATATATATATACAGTGGTGTCAAAAAATAATTAGAACACTAGTATTTTCAACAGATATTAAGTGGTTTTAAGTATGTATATATTAACTTTACAATAATGAGAATTGAGGAGAATAATATCACAATGCAAAGAAGTCTAAATAATCCTATAGAATTTTTCTTTTCATTTTCAAAATGCAATTTCTTTTGATTTTGGAGCGAAATATGACCCGCATGTTCTATATACAGTATGCATTTGTAGACTAGGCACAGTTTTTGTGAAGCTAAAAGTTTACATTTATATTAATTAATTATAGTAATATGAATGTGCTCTGACTGTACATTCCAGTCTTAGTTCATTCCACTTCGGGATTCACAAATAGGGAAGATCAGTCCTTTGCCGGCCCCTCACTTTACACAGTTCCTCATTCAGGCCCCTCATTATCAGACCACACCGTCCCGCATAGCCTCTCTGACATCAGCCACAAGTTTCGGAATTTCTCCATCCAAATCTGTTTGAATAGAGTCGACTTACCAGCCGCATTCTGACTTCAAGAATGACCTTTTGTAGGATTAATTGGGACGCATTGGGAGGTTTGTGATTTAATGCTCTTAAATGCCACATGAAGAGCATCCCTAATATATTATTACTGAAGTTTCTGACAGTCCCAGACTTTGATAATGGCCACAAAATAAAAAATAAAACTGCTAGTGATGCTTTGGCTGTCAGTAATTTTTTTAATCACTCATTTTTGTAATTCATTCAAATCAGTCCATTATTTACAGTACATTTTATTGTTAGATTCAAGGTTAATAAAGGTTTTATTTTTCTAAGTGATCAGACTTCAAGAAGTCACCTCCAGCTAATACAAATGCCACATGAAGAGCATCCCTAATATATTATTACTGAAGTTTCTGACAGTCCCAGACTTTGATAATGGCCACAAAATAAAAAATAAAACTGCTAGTGATGCTTTGGCTGTCAGTAATTTTTTGTAATCACTCATTTTTGTAATTCATTCAAATCAGTCCATTATTTACAGTACATTTTATTGTTAGATTCAAGGTTACTAAAGGTTTTATTTTTCTAAGTGATCAGACTTCAAGAAGTCACCTCCAGCTAATAAGCAAGAATATCATTATGAAATCATTATAATAATCAGTGTACTTATTTTTCTTGGCAGTGGGATTTTTCTATGTTGCTTGTGTGAAGTTGTTGGTTGAAGCTGATATTTCCTCTTATCTCTTAAGGCTCGTTCACACCAAGGACGATAACTATAAAGATAACGATAAAGATATAGTTCTAAAAATCGTTCTCAATATTAAAGAATAGCCACAGCTATAATGATAAAGGCACAGAGAAACGATATCGTTGGAATCACTTTCAGAACGATTTTTCCAGCTGATGAACGATAAAAACTTTGGCACCCAATCAGAATCAATCCTGCTGTCACGAGCTCGAGAATTTAAAGCGGAAGGAAGAATCTTCCAGACTGTGGAGTTTTATTACTAATTATTGTGATATACTAAAGCATTTTCTTTTGGAAAGGAAGGAGAAATTTTGGGTAAGGCTCGTTCACACCAAGGACGATAACTATAAAGATAACGATAAAGATATAGTTCTAAAAATCGTTCTCAATATTAAAGAATAGCCACAGCTATAATGATAAAGGCACAGAGAAACGATATCGTTGGAATCACTTTCAGAACGATTTTTCCAGCTGATGAACGATAAAAACTTTGGCACCCAATCAGAATCAATCCTGCTGTCACGAGCTCGAGAATTTAAAGCGGAAGGAAGAATCTTCCAGACTGTGGAGTTGTATTACTTTTTGTCATAATTATGATTTAGTATCTCATAATTTTGACTTTTTATCTAATGACTTTGTATCTCAAAATGTTAACTTAAAAGTTGAAATTATAAGATACAGTCATAATTATAACATAAGTTTAGAAATAAAGTCTAAATTATGAGATGAAAAAATATATTATGACAAAGCTGAAATGGAGATAACATAATTATGAAAAACGTTTTTAAAAAAAGCTGAAATTATGAGATACTGTTCAAATTATGACATAAAAAAGTAATAAAAAAGCCATAATTATTATAAAACGTGTCCAAATTGTATTACTTTTTATGTCATGATTATAACAGTATCTCAAAATGTTTACTTTTTATCTCGTAGTTATGATTTTTGTGTTATTATTGTGATATACTAAAGCATTTTCTTTTGGAAAGGAAGGAGAAATTTTGGAAAAAGTTTTATTGACATTATGGACATTATCGAACAGACATTGTTGAGCTCCATAAAAAATTACCAAAAAGCAGTAGTCAATACACTGTACTTTTGTTGGAAGAAAAGACTGAAATAATTTGAATTTGGCGAAAATGTCCTTCCTTTCTGCGCACATACATTCTAACATGTTAACTTTGAAGTGTTTTAGCTTGAGAAAGAGCTTTTCTGACAGATGACTGCTGCAGAAAGCCAACAATCTTCTCGTCAAACACACACGCATGCTCAGATACGCACGTTTGCATGGTTGCTGTGCATATAATGTTACTTTTTTATTTAAACGGCAAATATTTGGCATATGAAGAGACAGACCATAATTGCATAAATGTCTGAAGAATCTAGCCAAGATTCACAGAAGATGCTCGTTTGATGCGGTTAGGCCTTCGAGATGATTCCCAGTAATAATTTCTTTATTCTGATTTGAAAAGTTGAGGTTTATGAGTCGATAATGGTTATAGATTGCATTCAGTTTTATAAAATTGTGAGGTCTCAGAGGCTGGATGCTTTGCGCCTGCAAGCCACTGAGGAGCAGAAGGCAAGCAAATATTATCTCGAAATCCTCATGTTTCCCAGAAGCTCTCAGTCGAGTCGAGCAGTGAGAACGAGGAACACATGCTTTCCATTTGAGCCCTTTCACCCCAGCATCAAAGATACGGCATCTGCCGAAAGTGTAAACACAGAGGCCCAGCGTCCCTCCAGCAGATCATGAGTCCCTCTCATCTCCTCTCATCTGTTTCAGCACCTTCTCACTGGTCTTTGCTGCGGGACTAAATCTCTGCTAATGCTCTTTACAACTTCTAGAGGTGAAAGGCGTGTAGTGTTAAGGGATAGTTCAGCCAAAAATAACAATTTCGCCATAGTTTACTCACACTTGTGTTGTTACTTTCTTATGAAAGTCATTTCTGCCAAATAAGAGCAAAAAGTCATGCTCTGGTAAATCCTAATTATGATAGAGTTATGTCATAAAAAGTCAGCATTGTGAGATAAAAAGTCATAATTATGAAATACAATGTCATAATTATGACAAAAAGTTGAAAATGACGAACAAAATGGAATTATACGATGAAAAAATTGTAATTGAGAAGTCAAAGAAAAAAAAAACTCATCATTATGCCAAAAAGTTCAAATTGAGACATAAGTAAAAAATTATGCCAAAAACATAACTGACATAAGTTGAAATGAGATATAAAAAAATTATAATTGACATAAAAGTCCAAATTATGACAAAATGTCTAAATTATGAGATAAAAAGTCGTTAAGACAAGTCAAAATTATGACAAAAAAGCATACTTTTTACTTGTCATAATCAACTTTGTCATAATTATATCTTAATGTTTCATAAATTTTACTTGTGAAGTCATAATTGCACCACAAAACAAAGAAAATTAATAATGACATTTATCTTGCTTTTAAAGGATGTTGATATTATTACTGTAAACCAAGCAAAAACACTGCAGTGCAGATGCCACTTGTTTTGATATTTTGCAGTGATGTTCACACATTTATAAGTGAGCAAATACAGTATGTGAGAATGTTTCTCTAATGTTTTCTCCGTCTGTAATATCCGCACTACCGGCTCTGCTCAGTGTGTTGTATTTGCATAATGTCTCTGGTGTCTGGTGTCATGGTTCCTCTTTAATTATGACCTCTGGCCCTGACAGGACAAAAAGGGACCAGCAGAGTCCCTTGCCCAACCTTGTGGTTTGCGATTGTGTGTGTCAGGCGTGAACAAAGGCGCAGAAATGTGGAAGTGAAATGAGAAGTGTGGAACAGTTTGAGGTTTTAACATTTCTGTTGTTTTGAGTTTGACACCGAGCCAGAGAGTCTGATCAAACCACAGCTCCAATCTATTCTGATGGTCACCACAAGTCAAAGGAAGCCACATTTGAGGGAAAGATCTCACACTTTTTGCTCCATCGCAAAGCAGAATCACAGATGAGATTGTATTAATGTCTCATATGTTTCTCCTAGACAACAATGAGATTAAATGCAGAGCTTCTCATGAGAGAAAAATCTCCGTAATCTCCTGTGCGTCTCTTCTCTCAGATTTCTCTGCAGAAGATTTCAATATGAACATGTCAAATGAGCTGAGCTGCTCTAGATTCATTTTAAAGCTCTAAACTTTTGACAACTAGTGATTCTTATTTCTCCACAGGAATTATAAGAGACATATTTGAGACAATGTTGAGGTCTTCTGCATTCCTCTTTGGCTCATTTTCCCGCACTGTCATGTTTCCTGAAACAGAAGAGCTCTGTGTTACCTTGGAGACGATACAGTATGTGTTTGTGTTTGTTGTGTGTTGAAGGTTGGGTTGGTTTATTGTTTATGAGTTTAGTTCAGTTCCGCAAACAAAAGCCGAACACTCGGAATCATCGCTGAGCTTTGTGATGAAAATTCCCTGAGCAATTAAACAAATAGCCATTCCTCAGCAAACACACACACACACACACACACACACACACTATTTCTCTCTTTCTCTCTCTCTCTCTCTCTCTCACACACACACACTCTTTCTCTCTCTCTCACACACACACACTCTTTCTCTCTCTCTCTCTCACACACACACACACACTCTCTTTCTCTTTCTTTCTCTCGCTCTCTCTCTCTCTCGCGCTCACTCACACACACACACACTCTTTTTTTCTCTCTTTCTCTCTCTCTCTCTCTCTCTCTCTCTCTCTCTCTCTCTCACACACACAC
>NW_015505707.1:480889-481098 GCF_001515645.1 Sinocyclocheilus grahami
ACTCACACACACACACTCTCTCTCTCTCTCTCTCACTCACACACTCACACACTCACACACACACTCTCTCTCTCTCTCACTCACACACTCACACACACACACACACACACACCCTCTCTTTCTCTCACTCTCTCACTCTCTTTCTCTCACATACACACTCACTCTCTTTCTCTCTCTCTCTCTCTCTCTCTCTCTCTCTCACACACACA
>NW_015505707.1:481467-501657 GCF_001515645.1 Sinocyclocheilus grahami
CTCTCTCTCTCTCTCTCACACACACACACACACACACACACTCACTCTTTCTCTCTCTCACACACACACACACACACACTCTCTCTCTCTCTCTCACACACACACACACTCTCTCTCTCTCTCTCTCTCTCTCTCTCTCTCACACACACACACACACACACACACAGAGAGAGATACTTCCTGTTGTTTAATGGTAACGGTAAATGGTAAGTAATAAACAAAGAGGCGACTGAATGCCAGGAGAGTCATTAATGAAGTCCCCTGTGTGTGAGCCAACGGAGCTTCTGTCTTTTTCTTTCTTTCTTGTTTTCTTCTCTCTCAGTTTCTTTCTTTCTTTCTTTCTTTCTTTCTTTCTTTCTCTCACACATTCACACATATAAACTCAGGATATTTCTCAGTTGTTGCTCCTTACCTTAAGGTAGATCTTAATTGTGTTGCATTTAATTATCAATTTTGTTTCAAATGTTCTTCATAAAAACCGAACCAATCAGTCACTAGTTGTCATGCCGTAAGAGCATAAAATAAATCAGATTATTTGATGAGAAATGTTTGAGATCTCTGACATTTAATCGCAGACTTTGGTATTTTAAGCAGTTCTGAGCACAGTTTGAGACGGTGCTGAAATCTACTCTGAATCTCTTTAGAGTCTATCGAGGAGGCACATGTGAGGTTACTAGGGTTGTATTTTCTCTGGAGATCTCCCTTTGTTTTCCCTTCAGTCCTGTTGATGTTTAGGATGAACAGGAGACGTCACTGGTGATTTTTCTTTTGTCCAGGCACACAAACGCTCTGTGTGTTTCTGTATGGTTGTTTACAGCAGATGAGGTGGACACCATGTGATTTCTCCAAACCAGAGGAACTAATAGCATTGCGTGACTCACAGGACGGTTACCAGCAGCTTAAACGACTAATCAACAACAGGCTTAGACTGATGCGAGTAGTTGTAGTAGCTGTAGCTGAGAACAGACTCCATTGTACTGTGCAAACGAGCGGTAGTATTTTTAAAGCCTCTGCTCTTAATTTGATGTCAAACCGCAGCAGTAGTTATTGCATTTGTTTTTTTCCTCATGGATTTTACAACCTGTTGTTTTCTGGTGAAAGGGAACAAATTGCATCCATTCTGCTTTCTGAGTGTAAAGTGACTCACGGTCTACACACTCACACTCATTTAGCAGAGATTTTATCAGCACATACATCACTTTTTCCCATAACATACTACTTAGATTGTTCTTTTTAAAGCTGTTACCTGTTGTTCAGGTTTTAAACCTTTACATAAACAAATAGTATATATTTAATACATTTATATATATTTTTAAAAGTATATAATAAATATAAGATATATATATATATATATATATATATATATATATATATATATATATATATATAATATTTATGGTATTTATTATACTTAAGTAATAAAAAATTGGTTTTAAACCTTTACATAGAAATGATATGCCGATAAAAATATAGTAATATATATATGTGTGTGTGTGATCCTGGCCACAAAACCAGTCATAAGGGTCACATTTTTGAAATTGAGATTTATACATCATCTGAAAGCTGAGTAAATAAGCTTTCAATTGATGTATGGTTTGTTAGCATTTGACAATATTTGGCTGAGATACAACTATGAAAGTCTGGAATCTGAGGGTGCAAAAAAAAAAATCTAAATATTGAGAAAATCATCTTTAAAGTTGTCCAAATGAAGTTCTTAGCAATGCATATTACAAATCAAAAATTCAGTTTTGATATATTTATGGTAGGAAATTTGCAAAAAATCTTCATGAAACATGATCTTTACTTAATATCCTAATGATTTTTGGCATAAAAGAAAAAATTATAATTTTGACTCATGCAGTGTATTGTTGGCTATTGCTACAAATATACCTGTGCTACTTATTACACATATATTTGTATTAAATATGATAGTATAAGTACATATATAGTATAGTATAAGTATATAAATAAATAATATTAAAGTATATATTAATTGCTTACTTAAAAATTCATATTTTTTATATATAATTATATCCATACCATATAGTATTAATTATATATATATATAAAATTATATTCATATTTATAGTATTTATAGTAATTATTCTAAATATAAAATATTTTTATTGAAGTACTTAAATTGTTTTAAACCTTTACATAAAACATTATGAATATTTAAACATGGTAATAAAAATATTTTATATATATATATATATATGTGTGTGTGTGTGTGTGTGTGTGTGTGTGTGTGTGTGTATTTGTAGACTTTCCATGATATCATGATGGATTTTGGGGTATAGTACTATAGTAACACTATTAATATATATATTGTATATATAAAGCATAAAATGAGTTGATGCAGTTTTAACACGAGGTCACGCTGTTGTTTGATGTATTTCCCACAGGTGGCGCTCCAAACCCAGAAGGTTCTTGTTCCTCCTCAGCTGTGAGTCTGTAGTCCAAGCAGATGAGATCTATAATCTTGAGAAAAACCAAAACTCCAGACTGATATGATCCAGATTCCAGGGCCTTTTTTGATATTTTCCAGAGCTCATTATATCATATAATGCTGTAATTCATCCTGTGGGCATTAAATCGGCCGATTGGTATATATATATATATATATATATATTTAAATGGCTGCACTACTATTGTAACACCATCATTTATATAATTGTACTTATAAGATCAATGTTTCTCTTACATTTTAAGTCACTACATAATGCTAGACATATTTACCCAAGCTCGTGCTTTTTAACTAAATAAATGTAATTCATGTAATATGCAATACATGTAACAGATTTATGCTGATTCTAAGCAAACTGATTAAATGTAATTTGTAAATATGATTATTTAAATAAAATAAGAAATAATAAGAAACTATGCTATGATTTTTTGAGTGGAGGGATCTGACCTTTTATGTATGACTGACAAATATGCATCACATTATGTTTATTAGATTATGTTAAAACTATGCAAAAACAAAACAAAAGCATGCAGATCACTGGCAAAAATTGGGTGCTCCACAAAAAAAACTAAACAACTGTCGGCACACCAAAGCTCCAAAAATGCTAAATTCTGTCACGCAGGTGATGTTAGGGATCTGACCTTTTATGTATGACTGACAAATATGCATCACATTATGTTTATTAGATTATGTTAAAACTATGCAAAAACAAAACAAAAGCATGCAGATCACTGGCAAAAATTGGGTGCTCCACAAAAAAACTAAACAACTGTCGGCACACCAAAGCTCCAAAAATGCTAAATTCTGTCACGCAGGTGATGTTCTGTTAAAACCGTGCAATTCAAATACGTAAATCTTAAATTTAGCTGTAAAGTTTCCCTGGTCAAGATGCTCCAACAAACAGAAGCCATGTTTTTATTTCAGTATTGGCTTACAGTTGGCTCTGCATATTAAACTGATTTGATACAGGAAGTATTTTAACATTCTTCATCTTTAACGTATATTGTTGTCGTCATACTTTTTCACCCCCCATCTATTTCTCTGCTAACTTCTCTTTTCAGTTGCGGTGAAATAGCTGAGTTCCTCTTTCCAGCAGTCTCATATCAGAAGCCACTCCTATGCAAAACACCCTGCAGCTGATCTCAGGTCAGTCTGCTGCGGAACCTCTACAGGAACCTGCCCTAAAACTGAGCTGAGGTCAGTCTGCTGAAGTCATGTGATACAAGAAGAAAATGGCTTTCACAAGGCTTCAATTGGTAGTGATAACAGACCACAGCAATGAGTAATAACAGTTAGTGGTTATAATGTTCAATTACCAAATGTATTTACCATGTTTAACAAGGCACTCTGTAAAGAAAACTATTTCTTACTATTTTCTAGTTTCTTACCTGCTTCATTTATGTATGACTATATGCATCACATTACGTTTATTAGTCTATTCATGTTAAAACTGAGTTTTCCTAATGCATGGACATTTTATATGCAATTCAAAAATATAAATCTAAAATTTAGGCCTAGATATGTTCCATTTGGTTATGCTAGAGGCACAGAAATTATAAGTGCCACCTCAAAGAAATCCCAGAATGCTCTGTGACGACATTCAAGGCAAGAGAAGCAATGTAGTTTATATCCATCCTGGAAAAAACAGCCTAAATCAGCCTAAATTGGTTAGTTGTTGTCCTAGTCTGGTAGAGTTGGTTAGGCTGGTCTGTTTTGAGTCACTAGTCAACCAGCTAAACCATCTAAACGCCAACTTGAACAGGCTGGGAGACCAGCTAAACCGGTCTAAACCAGCTAAAACCGGCAAACCTGGACTATTTTAGGTTGTTTCTTCAGCAGGGATTTATGTTAAATGCAATTAAAAATCCAATATTTTATGCATAATGTATTTGCAATGTATTTTCTTGCTTTATATATATGATCAGTTGTAACATGTTTTAAATTAATCTAAATAATCGAACCAATTTCAACTTCATTTTTAAGTTAAACGAGATTCAACTCAATTTTTAAAAGCACTTCAATATAATTTAAATTGAAATGACTTGTGCAGCCAAGTTTATTACAATATAGCATTTAAAGCAGCAACTGTACTGAAGTTTTTAAGTTAAAGTACGTAGATATGCTATACTGCTGCACTTCAAATCAGTCTCTTGTGATATTATATTTGAGTTAGTATGCTGCCCTAGAAGTCAGCTGCCTATGTAGACAGTGACAGCAGGCAGTTCAAGCTAATATGTAATAGTGTGGTTGTTATGATTTGTTTCACATTGATTGATATTTGAAAGATATAATATCTGTCTGTGGCCGAGCTTCATGGGAACTTGTGGTCAGGAGCTCTGTGTGTGTGTTGTGAAATCGTGGATTTCATCATAGTAAAACAGCCACAGACATTGTTCGCCTTTGTCCTCTGTGCCATCACGGGCAACCACTTCCACCACAAGCCGCTGCGTTCCAACATAGCGCTGGCTGATCTCAGATCAGATCGACTGTCCCAAACGCCTCCTCTTCCAGTTCAACATCTGATCTGAGATCAGCCGTCCTCTGTTCAGCCTCACGGTCAGCTCGTATGTAAAGTCATGGCTTACCCTAGATAAGGCACTAACTTTACTTATCAATTATGAAGCAAAGCGGAGAGGAAAAACACACACGGCTCTCTCCACACTGTCTTCTCAAATTCCCATCATCTGCCTCTCCTCTGGCCCTCACACTATTAGCCCTGTGTGGCCAGACGTTAGCAGCTTGTTCTGCTTTGAAAGTCTGACATCTGTAATAATAGACCAGTGTTGTTATTGTTAGCTATAACTAAAACTATTAAAAATGGTTTTTCGTTCATCAAAATTAAGCTGAAGTCTATATATATATATATATATATATATATATATATATATATATATTAGATGAAAAACTTAAATGAAAATTAGAATTGTTGCCTTGACAATCAACTGAAGTCAAATGAGTTTAAGTAATAAAATGAGTAAAACTACAACTGGAATAAAAAATAAATACAAATCTGCACAGAAATATTCAAAAAGAAAAAACAAACTAATAAAAATTGCAAATGTGCAACAAAAAACTCAGAATGAGAACTTAAATTATTCAAATTCAGAATATTAATAAAAAGTATAATAATACAAAATAATAATACAATATAAACTCTTGAAAAAAGTTTACATTTATGATGAATTTCAAAGATAAAATCTTGATAAAAAATAATTTATTGTGAAGTTATAGTAGAAATATAAATATAGAATATATAGAAAATATAGAAAATATAAATATACAATTAAAACTAAAATAGTTTTGCTAATTGAAATACAGCTGAAATAAATGATAAAATAAATAAAAATTAGACATGATACCAACTGATATAAAATACGTTTTAATTGAACTAAAGCGTCAACTGAAATAAAAATCAATTAAAATCTAAATAGAAATATTAAAAATAACAATCTAATAAAAATGACAAATGCACAAAAAAGCTTAAACTGAAGTTAAGATGAAAACTAAAAATATAAGTTAATTCAAAATATTAATAAATACTATAAGACTAAAATTACTTTTGGAATTTATAATGGATTTCATAATTTAATTTGAAAAAATATATTTTTCTTTTTGACTCATGAAATTAATATTGAAAATATGAATAAATATTATAATGGTATATAAATAATACTAAAATAACACTGTAATAGGCACGAGTGGAAATTTGTGTAAACTTTGTTTAGAATTCATTTCCATCCAAAAGTAGCAAGCAAGACTTGTTTCCAAATGCTTCAAACAGAACTCATGATATGGTCCAAATAAGACTTGGATTCAACTCTACTGTTTATATGTGATTGTTGATTTGTAAAGTCACCCTGAAGGCTCCTGGGTAATTCAGGGTGCCAGTAAACCCATCAGTCCTCGGGCCGTTCTCTCTGTTATGGAAATCAGCGCTCTGTCTGTTGGGCGGCACAAAGCCTCTTTTCTATCCAAGTTAACATTCAAATGAAGGTGCTTCTCTTTGACTCCTTCTTTCTATTCAATCTCTTTTATCTCTCTTTCTTCCAACAGCCTTTTATTTTTCAGACCAGCTTCATCATTAAAGTTGATGTAAGTGAATTTAGACGGAAGTTTCTGAAATAGACGCTCTGTCTGTGGCTGTGTTCTTAGTAGGAAGTTGATTTACCTAAAAAGGGATTACAAATGCAAAGTAACAGTTTATATTAGCATGGTTCAGCATGTGAGGAGCAGTGAAAATAGCTTACGCATGTGGTGTGAATGCTCAAACCCGTTAATATGAGCGGGACAAGTGTTGTCTGCACGCTGCTGATGCTAGATGTGCGAAACAGGCCCGGAAACATGCAGCGTAATGTGACAGTGTAGCATGCTTGAAGTGTTTAATGTTGGACGATGCATACTGTTTTGTAATACTTTGACAAATAATATAGGCAGTCTGCTTGTTTTCACAATTTTTCATCTTTGTTCAAATTTATTTCACAAGTCTGTATGTGTATTTCACTCTTTATTTAGATTATAAATATTTCATATTTAAAGTATTTCATATTTATTCAAACTACAGTGAAAAAAATGTCAAATGAGTTTGGTAGATTTCATATTTTTTTGACAATTCAAAGCTTAAGTGAAAGTTTCATTTAACAATGGATTTCATAATTTAAGATTGAAACAAAACAAGTCGCAATCTATGATTGCATGGCAAATTCTTGGAAGTTTGAAATTATGATGGATTTCAGATTTTAACATTGCTACTCTTGAAAAAGTTAGAATTTATGATGAATTTTATTATTTTAGATTGAAACTCTTGAATAACTTTAAATATTTTGATGAATTTCACATTTTAGCACAGTAACTCTTGAGGAAAATAATGTACATTTATGATGGGTTTCCTATTTTAAGATTAAACCTCTTGAAGAAAGTACAAATTTATGATGAATTTCATATTTTAAGATTAAAACTCTTGAGGGAAAAAGTTTGAATTTATGATGAGTTTGATAAAAAATATTGAAACTTGAAAAAAAGAAAACATTTGTGCTGAATTTCATTTTAACACCTTGGAACTCTTGGAAACAAAGTCTAATTTATAATGGATTTTAAGATTGAAAAAAAAGTTTGATTTTATGATTGATTTCATAATTTAAGATTGAAACTTGAACAACGTTTGATTTAATGATAGATTCAAGATTGGAACTCTTTGATGAAAAACTTAAATGAAAATTAGAATTGTTGCCTTGACAATCAACTGAAGTCAAATGAGTTTAAGTAATAAAATGAGTAAAACTACAACTGGAATAAAAAATAAATACAAATCTGCACAGAAATATTCAAAAAGAAAAAACAAACTAATAAAAATTGCAAATGTGCAACAAAAAACTCAGAATGAGAACTTAAATTATTCAAATTCAGAATATTAATAAAAAGTATAATAATACAAAATAATAATACAATATAAACTCTTGAAAAAAGTTTACATTTATGATGAATTTCAAAGATAAAATCTTGATAAAAAATAATTTATTGTGAAGTTATAGTAGAAATATAAATATAGAATATATAGAAAATATAGAAAATATAAATATACAATTAAAACTAAAATAGTTTTGCTAATTGAAATACAGCTGAAATAAATGATAAAATAAATAAAAATTAGACATGATACCAACTGATATAAAATACGTTTTAATTGAACTAAAGCGTCAACTGAAATAAAAATCAATTAAAATCTAAATAGAAATATTAAAAATAACAATCTAATAAAAATGACAAATGCACAAAAAAGCTTAAACTGAAGTTAAGATGAAAACTAAAAATATAAGTTAATTCAAAATATTAATAAATACTATAAGACTAAAATTACTTTTGGAATTTATAATGGATTTCATAATTTAATTTGAAAAAATATATTTTTCTTTTTGACTCATGAAATTAATATTGAAAATATGAATAAATATTATAATGGTATATAAATAATACTAAAATAACACTGTAATAGGCACGAGTGGAAATTTGTGTAAACTTTGTTTAGAATTCATTTCCATCCAAAAGTAGCAAGCAAGACTTGTTTCCAAATGCTTCAAACAGAACTCATGATATGGTCCAAATAAGACTTGGATTCAACTCTACTGTTTATATGTGATTGTTGATTTGTAAAGTCACCCTGAAGGCTCCTGGGTAATTCAGGGTGCCAGTAAACCCATCAGTCCTCGGGCCGTTCTCTCTGTTATGGAAATCAGCGCTCTGTCTGTTGGGCGGCACAAAGCCTCTTTTCTATCCAAGTTAACATTCAAATGAAGGTGCTTCTCTTTGACTCCTTCTTTCTATTCAATCTCTTTTATCTCTCTTTCTTCCAACAGCCTTTTATTTTTCAGACCAGCTTCATCATTAAAGTTGATGTAAGTGAATTTAGACGGAAGTTTCTGAAATAGACGCTCTGTCTGTGGCTGTGTTCTTAGTAGGAAGTTGATTTACCTAAAAAGGGATTACAAATGCAAAGTAACAGTTTATATTAGCATGGTTCAGCATGTGAGGAGCAGTGAAAATAGCTTACACATGTGGTGTGAATGCTCAAACCCGTTAATATGAGTGGGACAAGTGTTGTCTGCACGCTGCTGATGCTAGATGTGCGAAACAGGCCCGGAAACATGCAGCGTAATGTGACAGTGTAGCATGCTTGAAGTGTTTAATGTTGGACGATGCATACTGTTTTGTAATACTTTGACAAATAATATAGGCAGTCTGCTTGTTTTCACAATTTTTCATCTTTGTTCAAATTTATTTCACAAGTCTGTATGTGTATTTCACTCTTTATTTAGATTATAAATATTTCATATTTAAAGTATTTCATATTTATTCAAACTACAGTGAAAAAAATGTCAAATGAGTTTGGTAGATTTCATATTTTTTTGACAATTCAAAGCTTAAGTGAAAGTTTCATTTAACAATGGATTTCATAATTTAAGATTGAAACAAAACAAGTCGCAATCTATGATTGCATGGCAAATTCTTGGAAGTTTGAAATTATGATGGATTTCAGATTTTAACATTGCTACTCTTGAAAAAGTTTGAATTTATGATGAATTTTATTATTTTAGATTGAAACTCTTGAATAACTTTAAATATTTTGATGAATTTCACATTTTAGCACAGTAACTCTTGAGGGAAATAATGTACATTTATGATGGGTTTCCTATTTTAAGATTAAACCTCTTGAAGAAAGTACAAATTTATGATGAATTTCATATTTTAAGATTAAAACTCTTGAAGAAAGTACGAATTTATGATGAATTTCATATTTTAAGATTAAACCTCTTGAGGGAAAAAGTTTGAATTTATGATGAGTTTGATAAAAAATATTGAAACTTGAAAAAAAGAAAACATTTGTGCTGAATTTCATTTTAACACCTTGGAACTCTTGGAAACAAAGTCTAATTTATAATGGATTTTAAGATTGAAAAAAAAGTTTGATTTTATGATTGATTTCATAATTTAAGATTGAAACTTGAACAACGTTTGATTTAATGATAGATTCAAGATTGGAACTCTTTGAATTGAAAATCTGCTTGAAATAAACTCCCACGACACAGTAGCAGAAGCATCATCCGTATATTACAGTACATTCTGAACATGCTTGTTCTCTGCTTTATGAGCAGCTCTCAGTGATGTCAGCTTCCGTCTCCTCAAACATGATCCCGCACACCTGCTAGCTGCTTCATTAGCTCGCATTACAGTGTGCTTGGAGGCACGTCTGTCTGTAATTAACCTATAGCTGGTGTTTGTGCGATTGTCTGCGAGCGTGTGTGTGAGCGTGAGCTGTAATTAGGCCGCCTTTGACAGCGTGGTGATCATGTGTCAGTAGTTTGAGGCGTGCTGTAATTACCATGAGCATGATCAAGTGTCATGGCTGGCTTGTTCACTGCGAGTGTGTGTGTGTGTGTGTGTGTGTGTGTGTTAGAGCGAGGAGCTCAGTAATTAACATCTTTGATCTTCTAGAGAGAAAGAGAGAGAGAGTACTAGAGTAGAAGAAAGTAGGAGAGAGATTAAACAGGTGGCTCAAGAAGAGCAACCGGCACCTTTTTACCGCATTAATACACACCCATCCACCTGCACACGTTTACTGTTATATCAAGATAATTGGGTTAGTTGAAATTAAAATTATTGTAGAGTTAAAGAAACTCTGAATGCATTTACTGCATTTGTACATTTAATAAAAATAATAATAATAAAAATATTTGCAATAAAATAGTACATTTAGTTCAAGTGCATTTCATCTGTACACTGAAAATAATTTGGTGTAAAAAACAATTCACTCAGAAATGCTAGCAAATTTCACAAAAATTGAAACAAAGAAACAAGTAGCACCTTGAATTAAATATAAAATTTTGAAGAAGAAAAATATTAAATAGTATTTTCATGTAAAATGTACTCCATTCGTTTTTGTTTTATTTACAACTCTATCTATACATACATGTTTAAAAATGTACACTACCATTCAACAATTTGTAATTAGTATTTTTTTTAAAGGAATTCATTTTTGTTGTCAGTAGTTGTGCATTAAATGGGTTAAAAGTGACAGTAAAGACATTTATAATGATGCAAAAGATTTCTATTTCAAGTAAATCTCATAAAATCATCTGTGAATCCTGAAAAATAAAATATATCACGGTTTTCACAAAACTATTCGGCAGCACAACTGTTTTCAACACTGAACTTGATCAGCAAATCAGCATATTATACTGATTTCTGAAGATCATGTGACACTGAAGACTGGAGGAATGATGCTGAAAATACAGCTGCGCATCACAGAAATACATTACATTTTATTATAGACTCACATAGAAAACACTTATTTTACTTTATAATAATCTTACACAATTTTTACTGTATTTTTGAACTAATTAATGGAGCCTTGCTGAGAAGAAGAGACTTTTTACAAAAACATTCAAAGAAACAAAAACATTACATCACTCTCAGAAATAAAGGTACAAAAGCGGTCACCGGGGTGGTAACTTAAAAAAAAAAAAAAGCTACTAATATGTACCATTTAGGTACTGATATGTACCTGTTTTGGGGTAAATAAGGTACAAAGGTGTACCTTTTAAAAACGTGCCACCCCGACGACAACTTTTGTATCTTTTTTCTGAGCGCGATGGTAAATATGATGTTGACAGTCCACAAAACACCCTTAAACTTCATGCAATAGTCAGACATCAGAGCTCAGGAACTCAGAATGACTTCTGAAGCTGTGGTCATTCAGTTGTGTTAACTTCTCGTTTCACAACTCAACAACAATCTTGACACAGACATGACCTGTGTTCATGAGGAAAAACCCAACGCTTGTTAACATTCTGGTGGTTTTACTTTAAGATGTCGTGTGTGTGGGGTCTTTACCAGCTACAACCAGGCCAGAGGCTCCAGTGTCAAGTGCAGCGACCTTTGACCCCATCTGAACCACTGAACCGCGGCTCTAATGACTGGAGGTCAAAGGGTGCGATTGTTGTAGCTTGCGGTGCGTCTACATTTAGATAAGCTTAAACACACATGCAAAACACAACTTCACTTGATTAGCATTGAAGCTGTGACTAACGCTAATATGAACTTGCCCGTTTTGTCGTGAAATGTAAACGAACTAACTTACTTTAAGAGGAATATAATTAAGCATAAGTGCTTATTAAGGTGATGACAGCATGTGGAGAGTATTTGTTTGTTGCTCTGGGTGCGTGTGTGGGGTCAGAGGGTTTGACGAGGGGAAAGCAGATAATTGGCCCCTTGTGGATCAGCCCAAGAGCAAAAAGCCCATTAAGACTCTTACACTCTTTTCATAAGAATTTTCTTACATCGCTTTTTCTTTTTTAATCCATGTGTTTTATGCTGTATGAAAAGAGGTGGCATTGTCTGCAAATAGGGCACACTTTGATGTCTCATCATTTTAAAAAATAAGGAAAAAATAAGGGAAAAAATTATCTTTTTTATGTAATTGTATTTTTTAAACGTATTTATTAATTTGATTGATTTATTTATTTCATTTTTTCTTCTGTTTACGTTTAACCTAATGATCATGTTTTTGAGGAACTTTTAAATGTAATTTTATTTACTTACGAGTTTGTTTTTATTTGTTTAATTATGTTTTTGTTTTAAATGTAATTTTTTTTTTTGTTATTTTATTTTATTATTTGTTTATTTAGTCTTCTGTTTATTTGAAATTATCTCATTATGCTCGTTTTTGTTGTAAATGTAATGTAATTACATTTAAATGTTGTAAATAAATATCATTTTATTTATTGTTTATTTGTTTATATGTTTTCGTTGTTGTGAGATCTTGTACATTTTAGAGTAGAATAGATTAGATTAGAGTTTAGCAGTATACAAATTGTGATTTTGGCCTGTCCCATAACTAAGGAGATCTTGCCAAAAATGTAAATCATATAGCAGTGTCATAACCATCGCAATCATATTCAGTAATGTGATCTCTTGAATTCATGTTCAGTTCATTGATTCATATTACAAAATAAGAAAAAAATAATCAAATAATTTATTTTAATTGCCAAAAATCCAAATTTCTCACATGTTGCATTCAACAAAGTTACTGTAAAAAAAATGATAAAATAATTCATCAGATAAATGCTTTTTATTATTATTTATTGGAAATAAGTTTAATAATAACATAAGCATCTCCTGATAACAAATGCCTGATCATCTGCTGAAAAAAGAAGGGTTTCAGCCCATATTTTGTAGCCTGCTGTGGAAAGTGGTATAATATATAAACTAAACAATAGTGTTTTATTAGCGGCACGGGGGAGCTGTTGAGATCCTCTCTGTTTTTACACATGCTGCAGTGGGACTCTTAGGGGTCGCTAACGTTTCCTCCTAACGGGATGTTAACGATCGGACGGCCCCCGATGGATCTGCCCGCTGCTTCCAGAGAGCAACAAATCCATCATCTTCATCAGCGTTAGGCTTTAAACCGCTCACCTGCTGAACAGCGTTATCAACACGCCTGCCCACCGCAGTAAAAATGACCGTCTCACTCGTTATTATACAATTCTTTTGCGACAGCTAACGTAGAAGATGGCTGCAAACTGCAGGATTTGTAAATCATTAATGGGCGGTTTACAGCGTTTATTAGGGGAGGAAGATGCTTTAAGAAGTCCATTAAAAATGAAGGCAAAAATGGTGTTCTTTCCTTTTAACAACAGGTGAATCATCTAGAGAAACAGCTGACAGAGCACTGTAAAAAAAACTAAATAAGCTAATTAATAAGTCAAATAAGATATTTCTAATAGCCTAGTTGTTTCTTCTAGACAGCAGTGAAGTTAAATGGAGAGCAAATTGAAATTTTTGGTTCTCAGATTTGTTTTTTAGATTTAATAAATAAATAAAATTAGTAAATAAATAAATTACATGCACTGTAAATGTTCTCATAACAGCAACAAAACATGAGCATTAAATTAAACATGAATAAACAAACACAAATAAAATAACATTTATTCAGTACATTTAAGAAATACAATTACAAGTTTTTACAACAGCAAAGTGAAAATAGCATTATTTGTTAATAATTTTGGCAATGTTTACTCAAAAACTGAAGTGCATTAACTCAGATCAATGAGGCCTACGATCAATAAACACAAAACATGTGCTGATTGAAAGAAAACAAGTTGACAAAATTGTAGAATTTTAGTAAGCTTTAGTCCACTGCAATACCTAGCGTTTTCAGGAAAAAGAAAATCCTTTCTGCATCAAAATGACCCGAACACAGCATGATGGTTAAATGAGCAACTTTTGAGCAATAACATTTTTTTCTTGGTGAGCTTGTTCTTTTTTGTAACTTGTTAACATTTTGAAAGTTTCCTTTACTTCTCATATGTAAACTTTTTGTATTTTTAGGTATTTGTTAGTTTTCCTTTTTATTTAGCATCGTTTAATTACCGAACCGGACGCCGTGTGTCAGCGCTGTGTGCTCTTGCAGTAGTTCATGCATGGCTGTGTGATTTTAAGGCTCTGATGGGCTGACATGCAGAAGAGGGGTCAGAACCCTCTGTCACGCCATTTGCCTCGTATACTCGACTAATTAGCAGATTAAACGACATCGATAATGCTCAGTCCATTAATTACTGCCGGCTGTTGTGGAGCTGTATGCAGCGATGAGCAGAAGATGGGGTGGGGGTGTGTGAATTGATCATGAAGATAGATTCAGTTTAATTGAGATAGAAGCACAATGCATTTCTCAAAGGCCTTTGTAATGATCAGAGATTGTTGGGCTTATTAGCTGTAGGTTGAGAGTAAATTGGGGATTTTTTGCGTTTATTTTTTTGGGAATGAAAATGGGAATAGAGGGTTGAAAGAGGGTGAATGGGACGATGTGCCCCACCGCACCTCATGCCTGATGTCTTCGAGACTTGACTCTATTTATTTAGATAAGCAACAACCCAGAATACCCTAGCAACCACATAGTAACACATTAAAAACACCTCAGAAAACCTTTGCAACCACCCAAAGCATTGTAGCATCATTAGCGAGTTTTTTTTTATTTTTAGGAATGTTAAAATCAATTACATAAAAAGTCAAAATTAACTTTTTTTTTTATTATTCGATGGCAGGAAAAGAAAAACAGAGCTACAAGTTTTAACCATAGAATTCTGAAGAATTAGATTTTTTTGTCTGAGTTTACATCTCACAATTCCGAGCTCTCAATTCTGAGTTTACGTTTTGCAGTTCTGAGTTTACGACTTTTCTGCACAGAATTGAGCTTATATCTTGTCACAGTTCTGACTTTTTTCTCTGTTGTGATCTTCATGGTGAAAAGTGACCGGACACCTAAAATGTCACCTTTTTTGCCCCCAATAAAGTCAATGTAACATATTTTTGTTCTATAATATTTTAATATAATTTCATGGTACTAATTATTATTTATGCAATAATTATGATCAATTTCTTCCCATTGAATATAATAAAAATGAAAATTTTTATGAAATTACTTTTCAATTAATGCAGTATTTCAATCAGTCAATGGCTTTAAAATCCAATTTTTGAAGCCTGATTAGTGCCATCTGGTGGGAGTAAAATAAGAAAAACATCTGCGATTCCATGATTTGTCCCATAGATTTCTACATAGCTCTATATAAAAGGTCTATACATTCTCTAATTGTTTTTAGACATAAATACTTAGTTTTATTAAGTTGTGGGTTTAGATATATATTTAGACATTCTCAAAGACAACTTTTTGTAAAGGTTTAGATTTTCTTTTTTTAATTAGGAATGTTAAAATCAATTACATAAAAAGTCAAAATTAACTTTTTTTTTTATTATTCGATGGCAGGAAAAGAAAAACAGAGCTACAAGTTTTAACCATAGAATTCTGAAGAATTAGATTTTTTTGTCTGAGTTTACATCTCACAATTCCGAGCTCTCAATTCTGAGTTTACGTTTTGCAGTTCTGAGTTTACGACTTTTCTGCACAGAATTGAGCTTATATCTTGTCACAGTTCTGACTTTTTTCTCTGTTGTGATCTTCATGGTGAAAAGTGACCGGACACCTAAAATGTCACCTTTTTTGCCCCCAATAAAGTCAATGTAACATATTTTTGTTCTATAATATTTTTTTTTCTTTTGAGATAATTTCATGGTACTAATTATTATTTATGCAATAATTATGATCAATTTCTTCCCATTGAATATAATAAAAATGAAAATTTTTATGAAATTACTTTTCAATTAATGCAGTATTTCAATCAGTCAATGGCTTTAAAATCCAATTTTTGAAGCCTGATTAGTGCCATCTGGTGGGAGTAAAATAAGAAAAACATCTGCGATTCCATGATTTGTCCCATAGATTTCTACATAGCTCTATATAAAAGGTCTATACATTCTCTAATTGTTTTTAGACATAAATACTTAGTTTTATTAAGTTGTGGGTTTAGATATATATTTAGACATTCTCAAAGACAACTTTTTGTAAAGGTTTAGATTTTCTTTTTTTAAATGTTGATTTGAAGCGTCAGTTTTTGAATTATTATTACTACAGTCAAACCTGAACACAGAGAAAGAATTTTGTTACACAAAACATTAAAATTCTATAAAAGTGTAAGAAAAATGAACAGAAATGTTTTATCTTTAAATCTGATATGATTTCAGTTGTCTGACTCGTTTTGGCTATGTGAGTATAGCCATACTAATTCATTTGAGTGTGTATAATTGTGTGTGTGTGTGTGTGTGTGTGTGTGTGTGTGTGTGTGTGTGTGTTGGTTTTACTCTCTTGATTGCAGACTGTGACTCCTGTCAGAACAGTGACACGTGTACGAGGTGTGCGCCGGGACACTTCTTACTGCATGGGCAATGTCATCACGTCTGCCCAGACGAGTTTGAGCCCAACGACTCAATGGAGTGCACCCCGACAGGTTAGAATCTGACATATCACCAGCTGTCAGGACAAAGTGCTGTACGTGTGTGGCTTCACTAACTTGTTAACTGTGTTTTAGTGCACTGTGAAGTGGGCGAGTGGAGCGAATGGGGCCCCTGCTCACGCTCAGGTAAAACCTGCGGCTTCAAATGGGGTGAAGAAACAAGGACGAGGAAGGTCCTACAGAATCCCTCTTCAATGGGGAGCCCATGCCCAGCGACTTCTGAAACGAGGGAATGCTTAGTCAAAAGAAGAAGATGTAAGTGGCTAATATAATTATTGATAAATAGACCCAATCATCATTGAAAATTGTAAGCCTCATCACAGGAGTAAATAGCTGCATGATTTGAGGTATTATGAGGTTGAGGATGAGGTTTGCACCAAAAGCTTAAAACCCAAAGTATGAGCAATTATAATAGTGATGCTTGACTTGGAGTGAATGGAATTGCTTGTGGGCTGTTGTGCAGTTTCCACTTTTATAGTACAAAAAACATACTCTTTTTTTTTTATAATTTAAATGCTGTTTTGTATCGTCAGGATTATGATTATAAATGTAAGAGCCAGAAATATTTCCCAACTGATGCAAAACAAATACATGGAGCAGATTCAAGGATCTGTGCAGTTGTAAGCTTAACCATATTTGGACAGTTATGTTTTGAATGTTTATTTGTATAGTGGTATTTGTGGGACATTGCTGCTTTATGACAGACAGCAGGCCAACTCGATGCTCCATCGCTCTCCACCTCATAAACACTCAGGGCCTCAGCAGAGAGAGGGAACAGAGGAAAATAAAAGGGGTGGAGATTTGCATGTGAACTTTTCAGACTCCAAAGAACAATGATATGGATTGATCTCACACACAAATTCAAAAGACTTTCATTTTTGTGTGTATATTTGTGTGTGTGTGTGTGTGTGTGTGTGTGTGTGTGTGTGTGTGTGTGTTGGTTTTACACTCTTGATGTTTTAGAGTTTCACCCCGTCATTGCTGTGTACTTTTTTTCTGCATAGTGGCAGATTTGTAGATTGTACACACAAAGATTCTCAGAATTTTTGTGTTTTTGTCGATTTCCCATTCATTTCCTATGGTCGGTCATTTTTGACCGAAGACCACAAGCATGACTATTTTTTTTACAACCACTGAGCCTGCTCGAATCATGCCCTAAATTTTTTTGTGTACATTGCAAATGCCATAAAAGTCACAAAGTGTTGTACCATTCCGATGAAGCTGTGATTTTTAAAAATTCAAAATAGAAAATTTTTCGGTCAAAAGTGACCAAAGAGCACCAATTTTGTGTCTAGTTTTTATCTCCGATTTGCAATATACAAAAGTCTTCAGAAGTCTGATTTTTTCCCCCTCACAATTCCGAGTTTATACCTCACAAGTCAGAACTGTGAGGGGAAAAAAGTTGTAATTACCTTTTTTAATTTTTTCATCCCATGGCGGTAACAAGCTTCCATAACAACCAAATGTGTTTTCATAAATCTATGAATATGAATCACAAGAACTTTGGAAAATGTAGTTTTTAATATACACTACAGTGCAAAAGTGTAACAAAAAATAGTAATGCTTTTATTCAGTAAGGATGCATTAAATTGATCAAAAGTAACAGAACAGTAAATACAGTATATTAAAATATTACACAGTTAGTTATTTTAAATTGTAAAAGTATTTCACTGTATTTTTGATCAGATAAATGCAGGTGGTCAGCAGGAGAGACTTCTTTTAAAACATAAACAAATCTTGCCGACCCCAATCTTTAATTTAATCAAAAGTAGTTGCTCAGCAACAGATTTTTCGTGTTTAATTATTCTTAAATTTGTACTTGCATACTTGTGTTACCGTGCTGCATGTTCATATAGAATCATGGTAATTCCATGGTACTCTTTGGTACTTTTTTGGACTAAATCAGACCAGGTGTTCCAGTCTCTCCCGTACTGAAGGTTTAGCGAATGTTTCCAGAATGTGTGTGTGTGTGTGTGTTGTGTAGGGAGTGTGTGGTGAGTCGTCTGCTAAATACATTTACTGGAACGATGAGAAATGTGTGTGAAAACATTCACATCTGTCTGCGAGCGTCTCGATTTAGTGTCGTCCCTCACCTCACGTACACTCAGGGAAACTTGAGCGCGTGCTCAACTGCTGCTTTAACACACACACACACACCCACCCCATCAAACAGACAAGGTATTTTTCATGTATTTTGGTTCATTTCAGGATGACCTTCTGTCGTAAAAAGCTCTATTATGATGAAATGTGAGGTGTTTTGCAGAACAATGTGACATGTTTTGGACAGAAACTGCGTATTTGAAAAGAAAATATAGTGACAATTGGACTTAATATGTAAGTGTGATTGCTGATGTGACATAAAGTTGTTTCAGACATGGAGGAAGTTTCATTTTGATGAAACATGATGAAGCCAAACATTTTTCTTTAGAATAACATTCACTGGTGAGACCAGGAACCTGTATAAATACAGTTAAATAAATCCAGAACAAGTAAATAAAGTAAAATGTTAATTCAACACAGGTTAAATAGGTCCTCTGTTTCGACTGATGTTTGCACATTTCCATCTGTGCGCATCTCAGATACTAAATTACAGTTTTGGGGAATCTGATTCATTTCTGAATAGATTCATCCAGAAGAGTTGTTAGAAATAATCAGTTTAAAGCAAAGTTATTGTTCTATCATTAATATAATAGTATAGTATTTATTTATATTTTGAATGTGATTTTTTTTTCTATTTTCATCTTAATTTAAAAATAATTTTGTTGTGCTTTTCATTAGCTTTTTTAAAGGGGTCATATGATGTTGCTAAAAATAACCTTATGTTGTGTATTTGGTGTAATGCAATGTGTTTATGCGGTTTAAAGTAAAAAAAACACATTATTTTCCACATACTGTACATTATTGTTGCTCCTCTATGCCCCGCCTTTCTGAAGTCGATTTTTACAAAGCTCATCGGTCTGAAAAGCGAGGTGTGCTCTGATTGGCCAGCTATCCAGTGCGTTGTGATTGGCTGAATACCTCAAGCGTGTGACGGAAATGTTACGCCCCTTACCATACTGTGATGCCGTCTCCCGGCACGACGAGAGAAATCCAATAAAACCCATTATAAACGAGGCATTTGTTGCATCCAGTGGGGACATAATTACTGATTATAATGACTTATACTGTGTTTTTACGCCGCGTAAACAAAACCATGTCTGCATTTGTGATCGGAGAAACGACAACCAACAAGTGCTACTCTACTCTGCTCAAAACTCGCGTTTGAATCGTCAGTGGCAAATTCTTTAAATATAAAAAATGTACTTACAGGCTGTGAGTCAGAAGCGC
>NW_015505707.1:502849-522882 GCF_001515645.1 Sinocyclocheilus grahami
CTTCGTCCACGGTGAAAGCCGATCTGGCGATCCACAGGGCAGAGTTGATGTATTCCCTCAGCGACCAGCACGGATCAGCTCCAGGCATGACGAAGCGGATATCGTCCTCTTTTGGAAGGCCAAACAAAGTAGTCTCGCTTTCACAACGAAACACACGGCAACAACAATACTACAGCGAGAATCAAAGTTACGCCTTCTCTCTTTGCGTGAACATTTGGGCGGCGTTATGCAAATCTTCCCACATAGTGATGTAGATATGTGGGGGCATGTTAGAACGAGCTGTTTTAGGTAGGCATGGACAAGTCTTAACTTTTATAAAGAATATCTCTTTGGATTTGAGACTTTAGTCTTTGCAACTTTACAAATCTTCTTTATGCACCAAGAGCTTGTAACACTCCAAAGAGAAAGGAAAAATTGAAATCGCATCATATGACCCCTTTAATGCATCTATTTAGTTTTCATAACATTTCATTTCAGTTTTAGTCTTAGTATTTTTTAAACTTCATCTTTAAATGAAACTGAATTAAAATAAAATATGAAAAAACTTCACAGAAGGATCGATTGTGGAGAGCTTCAGAAAACCTGGAATTAGCATTGTTTCAAAGAAAATAACAAGTAATGCACTCAACCGCTGTGGCCTGTACGCACGCTCACCACACAAGGCTCTATTGCTGAAGAAAACGCATGTTGAAGCTCATTTAAAGCTCATTTAGACGAGCCTGTGAATTACTGGGAGAATATAATCTGGTCAGATGAGACCAAAACTGAACTCTTTGGATGGCATAATACACACCATGTTTGGAGGTCAAAGGGCACTGCATCATGGTGTAGCACTGGCAAAATTCATATAATTGAAGGAAGGATGAATGGAAAAATGTACCGAGACATTCTTGATAAAAACCTGCTGCCATCTACCAGGATGATGAAGATGAAACGAGAACATTCCAGCGAGACAATGATCCCAAACACAGCCGAGGAAACTCTCGATTGGTTTCAGAGAAAGAAAGTAAAGCTGCTAGAATGACCAGCCAATCACCTGACATGAATCCAATAGAAATCTATGGAAATAACTAAAGATTAGAGTTCATAGAAGAGGCCCACAGAACCTTCGAGATTTGAAGACCGTTTGTGTGAAAGAATGGGCCAAAATCACACCTGAGCAATGCATGCCACTAGTTTCTCCAGACAGGAGGCGTCTTGAAGCTGTCATTACCAACAAAGCCTTTTGTATGAAGTATTAAATACATTTCAGTAAGCATGTTCGATACTTTTTCCCTGGGTCATGCCATTTTATTACACAGAACTTAATTTCTGAACGTATTTGTTTTGCTTTTTTTGTATGTATGGATTACTTGGATTGTTACCGACATCTGGTGAAAATCTCATGTCAACAGCACCTTTAGAAATATATTTACTGAGAAAAATGGTGATGTTTTCAATACTTATTTTACCCGCTGTACATATATATATAATTCATTTTCTTGTAAGTTCCCCTTTAAAGCAAAGCAGTGCAGTTGAATTATTGAAATGAACTTTTTCACAATTGATTAATTTGCAGTTGGTAAATAACTATTAAATTAACAAAATCTAAAGACATTTCAACAATAGAACTACATTCAATTTGCTGTCTTCCCATTTTATTCCACTTTTGATGGCTGATATTTGGCACTATTTGATTTGATATTTGATCATATGTTTTTAAATAAGTAATTATTATATTTTCCGTCCAGCTTGTTTTTGCTTTACAGAAATGAGTGATTGTTTTCCATAATAATTTGTTTGCATTATGGCATTTTTTTCATGCCAGTTTATCATTTCTGTGCATGCATGTATGGTTCAAACATGTTCTGGACCGGTTTAATGATTCACCCACATACTCTGTCTGAAACAAAAGAACACATCATTCATTAGGAGTGTTTTAATGTATTGTGTTTTTGTAGTTTTGTAGCTGATTTCATCAGACTGTCTGGGTTAAACGCCTCACATGTAATGATATCATTCTTCCTTTCAGGAATGAAGCGCTGTGTGTGTGTGTGTGTGTGTGTGTGTGTCTGTGTGGGGGTGTGGGGGTGTGTGTGTGTGTGTGTGGGTGTGTGTGTGTGTGTGTGTGTGTGTGTGTGTGTGTGTGTGTGTGTGTGTGATGATTATATGTTGATGGGTCAGTGGTCAGAAATGCTGCCGTGTCCCGGGGGTCTCAGTGACTCATGGATGTTTGGGGATCAAAGCGCTGCCGTTGTCTTTGTTACGAACACAAAGCGCAGGCTTTCTGCTTTCACCTCCTGTTGCTTCACCTGGTGTCATGTTTCACTGGCTGCTGGGCCGAATGCCAAACTATGACAGTTATGAACATTACCGTAGTACTTACATACAGAAAGATATGCGCTGTTTCTCTCTGTCTTTAATCTTTCATTCTTTCATTGTCATGTTTGCGCACACACACTCACTTGTTGCTGATCTTGTTAAGCTATTCTAGGTAATCGTTCACAGAGTCGACCTCCTGCTGCTCTACAGAAATACAGCGGCCTGAAAGTATGGAAGCCATTTCTGCCATGGAATAAAAAAGGTCATTGTGACTTATCGCGTAATTCAGCCTGTTTTTTCTTGCAATTTCAAGTTTACGCCTCACAATTTTTTTTCACAAATCAGACTTTTCATGGAATTGCAGAATCTCACAATTCTGTTTATATATCTTGCAATTCTGGCTTTGTTTTCTCAGTTGTTCTGAACATTTTTTTTTTGTTTCTGTCACAAAATTAAAAAAAAAAATAATTTCAACATGTTATCTCATATTTTTGTAATGCAGTTGCATGGGTTTCTCACATTTCTGACAAAAAAGTCAGAATTGTGACACTTTTTCTTGTAATCCAGAATTTATATCTTACAATTCAGGCTTTTTTTCTCTGAACTGCAAGTTCACAAATCTGCATTTATATCTTGCAATTCTGAGTTTGTATCGAAATGTGCACTTTTACACAATTAAATGAAAAGTAAAAAAGGTAATTCTGATTTATAATCTCAGAATTCAGGCTTTTTTTCTGAATTTCAAATGTATTATCTCAAAATATAAAAATGTTTCATCCTCTGGCAGAATCAAGCTTCCATATAAAAGAGTACTAAACACTTAAATCGTAGTCATTTATCTCTGAATGTCATTTTATTAGATATAAATGATTAAATCAAGTGTCATTTATTGTACAGAAAGATTCACAAACGCACTTTACTATCAAAACAATTCACAAAAAGTGTGTTAGGTTTAAATGCTAAAACAGTAGATGTGTTGAAGATGAAGATAGTCAGCATCATGTTTGTTTGTGGTTAATGGATCATGTTATAATGATTTTCTCCACCTGTGGTTCCTCTGCAAGAACACGTGTGAACTTGAGGAGAACTAACTTCATACATCCACTAAAAATCACTAAAACACCAGCTGATTCAACAAGTGTGACTTAAGAGTTCAAATACATTTTAACGCTTCATGTTTTATTAACTGAAGATTCCTGTCATGCTCTGTTAAACAGCATCACAGTCAGGTACTGTCTGCCAAAGCAGCGCTGGGATGTTTTCCCCATTACGTTTAACTCTCACACTGTGTGTGTTTGTGTGTGTGTGTGTGTGTGAGTGTGCACGTTTTTGTGACAAATGAGGACATAAATGTGTATAATGACAAAGGTATGACAGGGCTTACAAGGAGAAGGTGACTTTTCAGGACATTACCCCATGTCCCCACTTTTCAAAACGCTTATAAATCACACAGAATGGAGGGTATTGAAAATCTGAAATAGCAGAAAGTCTCCTGTGAGGGGTAGGTGTAGGGGTAGGGTTGGTGTAGGGCAATAGAATATACGGTCTGTACAGTATACAAACCATTACGCCTATGGAGAGTCCCCACTTTTCACAAAAACAAACCTGTGTGTGTGTGTGTGTGTGTGTGTGTGTGTGTGTGTTTGTAACAATTCCAATGCCTCGATTTGCTTTTTTAGTGTTTTAAGCAGCAGTGAAGATAAAATCCCAAAATAAACAGATTTTTATCACTCTATTTTAAGATCATGGTTAAATGCCGTAGTAGTAGATGGCGTAGATTTCTTGACTATTTTTAACACGCATGTATTATCGTCAGGATTATTTTTAAATAAATGAATACTTTTGTTTATCAAAGATCCTGAAAAACTAAATATTGGGCAGCACAACTGTTTTCAACATTGATAAAAATCAGAAATGTTTCTTGAGCAGCATTTAGCATATTAGAATGATTTCTGAAGGATAACACTGAAGACTGCAGTAATGATGTTGAAAGTTCAGCTTTGATCACAAGAATAAATTACAGTTTAACAGATATTCACATAGAAAACAGCTATTTGAAATTGTAAAAATATTTCACAATTTTTACTGTATTTTTGATCAAATAATTGCATCCTTGCTGAGACAGGATGCTAGAAGAAAAAAAAGGTCTTACCAACCCCAAACTTTTGAGCGGATATGTATTACTTGATTCCAGTAAAAATATCTCACTCATATCTGCAGTTAGTGATTAAATCAAACCTCTAACATTAAGTATTAAACATACTTATGATGAGTTGAGGAGAGGTAGGGCTTAAAATGATGACAGTGACAATATTTTCTCTGAAATGATAAATCTTTTTTTGCAGTGTAGATTATTTCTAATTCTGGTCAATTGCCTGGATAGTGATCTCTCTATCCAGCAGTGCTTTATTGTCAGTTCTGTACAAGAGGCAGATTGTTAGTCGCCGTAATGTGAAAGAGCAGAGGGTGTTGGACTGACAGGAACAGAGGTCGTCTGGGAGGGGAATTCTCACAGTTTGCTGTTCTGTCTGTCTGGGATGCTGTTTGAGTCCTGACTCATCCTCCTCCAGCAGTGGGAATGTCAGCAGGTGTTCGGAGGATCTCTCCATACATGCATAGCTCTCCGCTTGCCTCACTGCCTTGTTCCCTCCCCCGCAGCACAGAGAAATCTCTTTAATATCTCAGTCGTTTCTCCTAGATGGCATTGAGATGAACTGGAGAGCAAATGGACACATTTGTTCCTGCTTTCTCTGCCATCTATATAGGCTTTCACACATGCATACGCCAGTCCTCTAGCTGCTGAACTCCCGGCATGCAGTGACTCAGGGTTTAATAATTCATCATGACTAGAGTCTTTATCCACAGAGACGATCTACAGAGCCAAATATGAAAGGAAAGTCCCTGTTTTTATCTCTTCACCTAAACCACAGGCAAAGAAGTAGTTGTGAAAAAAATATTTTTGTAGAGATTAAATGCACGATTTTGTCTTTACTGTAATGTGCCCAAAAAGTGGTCTGATTAGTAAAAATGAGTAAAATTCACTTTAACAGTTTTAAACTTTAACAAAAAATGAACGATTTTCACTCAGAAAGGGTTAGTAAATGTCATTACAAAAATGACAAGTAATTTTTTGAAGTAGATTGACTAAAATTGTATTTTCTTGTGAAACGTACTCCAGTACTCTTTGCTTTATTTAAAACTTCAAAATAATAATAATTATAATACTAATATTTATTTATGTATTTGTTATTTTTTATTTACAGTGCAGATGTGTTACGTTTTAGTTTATTTTATAATTCTCATGCCGTTCTCATTATTCGAAATCATTCTGTCTTTGTTGGGGTTTTTATGGGAGTCTTGCACAGTGAAACTAACCTGTTGCCTAACTTTCAGAATCACTTCAATAGTTTAAAGGTCATATTGAATGTTTTTGTGGATGTTTACTTATTGAAAGGGCTAGAGAAAGGAAACTGCATGAGAGTTTTGTTGCATGCATTTATGAGTTTGAAAACTTTTGGTTCTTGCATTGTGCCGAACTTTGAGTTTTCTTTGAGTTTTTTTTTTTCTTTTATGGCAAGTCGTGCAGTGTGAAACTAACAGCTATGCTGTTGCAAAATGTTTATATTATCACTTGAATAGTTCAAGAGGTCAAATTAAATTATGAAACCTATAATAAAATAGTGTTAACAAATTTAGAAACTGACTTACTGGACGTTTTACATGGTCCTGTAATAACTCAAGGCATTACATAATTTCTTTAATGTAAAATAAAAACAATAGTATAATAAAAGAATTAGTGTTAACAAATTTAGCGCTTCTTCATTCTATGATAAAGAAGTCAACTCTTGACCTAAATCTCAGTTCTGTTTTTTTTTTTGTATTATTATTATTATTATTATTATGACACAGATAGAGAGAAAATGCTTCATTTTTATGCAGCAGTTGCACGTCCTTACAGCTCTGGACTTTCCCTCCTGATTAAAGCCTGTGTAGTTTCTCAAGTGCCATTTTTGATGCCTGCGGGTGTGTGAGTTCACAGCTGAGGCCCAAAGATGATGCTTTAGTTTCTTTCTCATACTGAAATGACTGTGAGTGAAGGGTGAATGGAAATCACCCTGCAATGGTTAAACTGACTCATTTTGCAGCTCTAAGTGGATCATCACACAGATACATTCTGCTGAGGTAATTGGCTCTTTATAAGTCACTTCTAACTGTTTAAACGCTCATTTTTATTGTGGATCATGCCGTGGGTTCGTTTCTAAAGGTGATGTTAATGAGGTCATGAGGTCTGGTTGCTTTTTTCCTCAGTTGCTTCTTGAGAAAGTCTAATTTCAGTTTCCTGACTGTCTCTTTCTCACGCACACATACGTCTACATGCATGCGAGCGCTTTCAGTTAACACAGGAAGTTTATCAGTCGCACCCGACGCATGTTTGTTCTTGAGCACATGTGAACAGCCTCGATGTAACATCTCGAAGACGAGGCGAAGACCACATGAAACTAAATAAACGACCTTTATTCTATTAATGATGTAGGGTTGCTGAACTGAAGGTGTCTGTTTGTGCAGCTCAACGTGCAAGTTGTTTTGAAATGTGATGCCAGTAGTTTTAGCTCATTTTAAAGGAATAGTTGACCCAAAAATGAAAATTGGCAGAAAAAGTACTTTCCCTCAGGCCGTCCAAGATGTGAATGAGTTTGTTTCTTGGAGAAATGTTGCATTGCATCACTTGCTAGGCAATGGATCCTCTGCAGTGAATGGGTGCCGTCAGAATGAGAGCTGATAAAAACATCACAATAATCCACAGCACTCCAGTCCATCAGTTAACATCTGGAGAAGACAAAATATGAAACAAATCCATCAAGACTTTTTTTTTAAACTAAAATATGAGTCCAAAATCCATAAAGCTTCCTCCAGTGAAAAAGTGTTCTGGTCTGAATCAGGAGAGAAATCTGCACAAATCAAGCACCGTTCAAAACAGCTCTAAACAAATATGTAGCTGGATTTTGATGCGAGAGACAACAGCAGATGCACTTTTTCACTGGAGGAAGAGTTATTATGGATTATGGACTCGTATTTTAGTTAAAAACATCTTAATGATGGATTCGTTTCTTACAAAAACTCACTTCAGTTGATGGACTGGAGTGGTGTGGATTATTGTGATGTTTTTATCAGCTGTTTTGGACTCTCATTCTGACGGCACCCATTCACTGCAGAGCATCCATTGCTGAGACACTGATTGAATGACACATTTCGCCAAATCTGTTCTGATGAAGAAACATGAACCGTTTTCACTCTGTTTTACCAATGAAATGTATTTTCTCCTTTTATTTAGAACTTGTTTGGAATGCAGCAAGTTGCGCTGTTGCTTGGCAACTATACATTTAAACTATGCTTTTACCCCTTAGTAACAAGTTCTTTCTCATCTTGAATTATTTTGAACACGTCCTGCACTGTATTTTAGCAGCTCTCATTACAATATCATTTAATCCACAGCACTCCAGTCCATCAGTTAACATCTGGAGAAGACAAAATATGAAACAAATCCATCAAGACTTTTTTTTTAAACTAAAATATGAGTCCAAAATCCATAAAGCTTCCTCCAGTGAAAAAGTGTTCTGGTCTGAATCAGGAGAGAAATCTGCACAAATCAAGCACCGTTCAAAACGGCTCTAAACAAATATGTAGCTGGATTTTGATGCGAGAGACAACAGCAGATGCACTTTTTCACTGGAGGAAGAGTTATTATGGACTCGTATTTTAGTTAAAAACATCTTAATGATGGATTCGTTTCTTACAAAAACTCACTTCAGTTGATGGACTGGAGTGCTGTGGATTATTGTGATGTTTTTATCAGCTGTTTGGACTCTCATTCTGACGGCACCCATTCACTGCAGAGCATCCATTGCTGAGACACTGATTGAATGACACATTTCGCCAAATCTGTTCTGATGAAGAAACATGAACCGTTTTCACTCTGTTTTACCAATGAAATGTATTTTCTCCTTTTATTTAGAACTTGTTTGGAATGCAGCAAGTTGCGCTGTTGCTTGGCAACTATACATTTAAACTATGCTTTTACCCCTTAGTAACAAGTTCTTTCTCATCTTGAATTATTTTGAACACGTCCTGCACTGTATTTTAGCAGCTCTCATTACAATATCATTGGCAGTCAACTTTACATCAGTGTATAGCAAAAATCACATTTCTTCTGATGTGCAGTACATACCCTGCCCCACACGTACTTTTCCCCGATTATCTGAACTGGACAGTCTGTCTGAACATCGTCGCATTGGTAGCATGTCTTTGTGCACGTGTCATGTTTGCTGATGTACATTTGCATATACATTTATATATCAAATGAGAGTGTTTGTTGCATGCAGCTCATTTGCATTTCCCTTTATCAAGGAAAAACTATGCATACGCAAAGCTGAAGTGCATGTCAGTATATGTAAGCATGCACATGAAGTCACTTATGCAGGCTTTTTGGCCTTTCTCATCTAGCAGTCACATTTCTCTTCTTTACTATCAGTGCACAAACTGACAGACGCGTGTGAGGATTTACCCCGTATCTCTCTGTGCTATCGGTTTATCAGATGGTTTGTGTGTAAATCTAATACGCACACACCCTCTCTATCGGAATCGCTATTCATGCACATGCTCACGGTTCTCAAAGAAAGTTCCTTCTTTAAGCTTATTCTTCAAGTCGGCGCAGAAAGGTTTTTTTTGCTCTGTAAATAAGGGAAGTTTGCTTTGAGACTCTGGCTTGACGTCATCATTCGCAGTGTTGGGGAAGCTGCTTTGAAACTGCAACTTGTCAAGCTACAAGATACTCGATTTAAAGTTAAAGCATCATTTGAAGCTTCAATCAAATTACCCGTTTAATAAACAACATTTATAAAATGTTATATTATTACAAGCTACTAACAAAAAGTTAAGCTATTTAACTGGACCAGTATGTTTTTAAGTATTATATAATTTATTTTTGCAATAAGAGCAGCATTTGATTAACTAAATATTTAATTATTTGTAGTTTTTTTTTTTTATTTAGTTTTATTTTCTTTTAACTAGTTCATTCAAATTAAATTTTTTTTTTTAAATAAATCGGACTTCTAATGAAAAAAAATTAAGATAATTTAGACGATTTTGTTCAAGGATTATCTTATTTTGGCCCGTTTTAAAAGAATGTGTAAAGCTACAAGTGCAAATTAATATAAGATATAAAAAATATATAATTTTTGTGGTATACCATGATTTGAAGGTGCTTTTAGTTATTTATGACAAAAAAAAAAGGTGTAGAATTTACTTTTTTTTTTTTTTTATTTGCACTCAGAAATTGACAGTAAATGTTACAAATACCTAAATATTGCAAAAAAAAAAGGCAAATAACAAACTGGAATAAACAATTTTTAAAGTAGAAATACTGAAATAGATCTTTTTTGAAAAATGTGCTCCAATAATCTTTATTTTATTTACTTTTTTTAACTTTTAACAGATGGCGTCAACATAAAAAAAAAAGTTTAGACACAGATCAACTTGATTCAAGCATTTTGATTGAAGTTTGTCTTGCTTTGATAGACAATGTATGTTTTAACTTTATTGGAGTAGAAGTTATATATCGATGCACTTTAATGTGCATTGGTGCGCGACTTAGAAAGCTGATGCCCTGTATCTGAAGAACTGCATGGAGGTTGAATGGTTAACTGCAGTAGGCCGTGGCACGTCTGTGTGAAGGGTGATGAGGAACTGTTTGAATGTATGTGTTTCTTCACTTCTTTATCTTCAAATCAAGCCACTTTCACCTCACTTGTTTCACCTGTTTCCTTCTCCCGATCGTGCTCCATGCCGTCTGGCACGCTGGGCACTGTTTCTTTCCATATATCTCTTGGGTGTTGAACAGTAGCTGAAGGTTTTACAAGGTTGCTTTTGTCCTCCTGAGGTGAGAGTTGTGGACAGAGATGGATTTACGGTGGTTCTCGAGGCTCGTCGCGGTCCTGTGGACCTGCAGTCGTTCCCGTCTGGCCTCCGCTGATTCTGGTTATCTACATCCACAGGCACCTGAGAAGGAAGCCGCTTCGCCTGGTCCATGCAGATTCACAGAGGGACTTGCATAGGGTCATAAATTCCTGCTGCCCGCTCCCATGTGTCCCTTTGGTCACTGGGGTGAATTTCAAGGGTTTAGCGGAAGTAGAAGGTGTGGATGTGAGCGATGGCCGTATCAGAGCTGTGGGAATGTGGTCACCTGCAATAAATTAGCTGCTTTACCACACCAACCACCATAAAGTAAACTCATGTTTTACCAGAGTACTTCTGCAATAACAGGCGGAAGGGAACAGTGCATCGGCACGGCATCCGATTGGAGAAACACGGCTCTTTCCCTGCACCTTCCCAAAGGCTTTTTACGGGCCTCTTTCTCCTGTTTGAGACGGGTGGATAAAATTGTTAACCGAACTTACTCTCTGTTGGACATTTGAATGAAATTCTCTCTCTAGAAAATGTTGTTTAAAATTATGAATATAGTAAACAATGTTTAGTACATTTATTTGTTTATTAGACATATTTCCATATATTTAAATTTTTATGAAATTAAAAATACTTTTATTATATTTGTATTAATTATATTATAATTAATTATTAATCCTTAAATATTTTAATAAGTTATTATTTTGTGCAATATATGCAAATTAGACAATTTTGCGCTAATTTGTCATTTGCATTAAAGTTGAAAAACTGAATACAGTCAACAAATTATTAAATTTTTTTTTGTCTGTGTATTTTATTCTTTCTTTAAAGTTAATTTTAAGTCATTTTTATGTGTTTTTTATTATTATTTGTATATGTATATAATATTTATAAATTTTTATTTGGTTAGTTTTAATTATTTAGTACTTCAGTTGTCTTAAAAATGAAAATGTTGCCATGGCAACTCTTTAATTAATTTTTTTTCCCCAGTGGAGATTCTGACTCTTCCATAATACCTGATATGTGTTAAAGAGCCCTGTTCCGATATGAAATGCTGATGTCTCAATAACGGAGTCGTCTCTCATTGGCTAATATTGAGTTTCGTCCCCCGGTGTGTCGCTGTGCTGAAATGGATTTTCTGAGCCTGCTCTCTTTACATGGAGCAGCTGCTGGAGAGTTTGGCCCTGGTAATATTGAGCCCAGTGTCTGCTAGACAGGCCGGACAGCGTCGGACAGAACCACGATGGGGATGTATTGAGTGGCGTCGTCAATGCGCAGCTCCAGGAAAGAAGATAAAGATGCTTAAAACCGGTGGAGGGACTGAGCCGACTGTCCTGTTTGAGATGGGTGTATGAAATCAACACAACCATGTTTAGTTTGAGGATTTTATTTCCTCAAATTCTGTGGGAAATGCTGTTGAAAAATTGTGAACAAAAATTAATTATTTAAACATAAAAATATTTCCATTTACAGCAGATAGTTTCCTTAATGTTAGACAAAAACAGTATTACCCCCAAGACATAAAATATGCACATTACACACTTCATGATTAATTATGTTAATTTTGCATTTGCATTCATGTTAGAAAATCATTATTTCATTGTATTATTATAGAAATGTTTCCAGATGTTTTACATTTTTCATTGATTTTCATTTCGTTGCTCTATCTGTCTGTGTATATATCATTTTGAATTTGATTTCATTTTTATATTCTGTTTTCAATTTCATTTCAGTTCAAGTTTTAGGTATTTTATCTAAATGGCTGTGTATGTGTATATATGGATTTTGTTTATGCTGTTCTAATTTATTTATTTATTTTTTTGAACTTAGAAAGCTGATGCCCTGTATCTGAAGAACTGCATGGAGGTTGAATGGTTAACTGCAGTAGGCCGTGGCACGTCTGTGTGAAGGGTGATGAGGAACTGTTTGAATGTATGTGTTTCTTCACTTCTTTATCTTCAAATCAAGCCACTTTCACCTCACTTGTTTCACCTGTTTCCTTCTCCCGATCGTGCTCCATGCCGTCTGGCACGCTGGGCACTGTTTCTTTCCATATATCTCTTGGGTGTTGAACAGTAGCTGAAGGTTTTACAAGGTTGCTTTTGTCCTCCTGAGGTGAGAGTTGTGGACAGAGATGGATTTACGGTGGTTCTCGAGGCTCGTCGCGGTCCTGTGGACCTGCAGTCGTTCCCGTCTGGCCTCCGCTGATTCTGGTTATCTACATCCACAGGCACCTGAGAAGGAAGCCGCTTCGCCTGGTCCATGCAGATTCACAGAGGGACTTGCATAGGGTCATAAATTCCTGCTGCCCGCTCCCATGTGTCCCTTTGGTCACTGGGGTGAATTTCAAGGGTTTAGCGGAAGTAGAAGGTGTGGATGTGAGCGATGGCCGTATCAGAGCTGTGGGAATGTGGTCACCTGCAATAAATTAGCTGCTTTACCACACCAACCACCATAAAGTAAACTCATGTTTTACCAGAGTACTTCTGCAATAACAGGCGGAAGGGAACAGTGCATCGGCACGGCATCCGATTGGAGAAACACGGCTCTTTCCCTGCACCTTCCCAAAGGCTTTTTACGGGCCTCTTTCTCCTGTTTGAGACGGGTGGATAAAATTGTTAACAGAACTTACTCTCTGTTGGACATTTGAATGAAATTCTCTCTCTAGAAAATGTTGTTTAAAATTATGAATATAGTAAACAATGTTTAGTACATTTATTTGTTTATTAGACATATTTCCATATATTTAAATTTTTATGAAATTAAAAATACTTTTATTATATTTGTATTAATTATATTATAATTAATTATTAATCCTTAAATATTTTAATAAGTTATTATTTTGTGCAATATATGCAAATTAGACAATTTTGCGCTAATTTGTCATTTGCATTAAAGTTGAAAAACTGAATACAGTCAACAAATTATTAAATTTTTTTTTGTCTGTGTATTTTATTCTTTCTTTAAAGTTAATTTTAAGTCATTTTTATGTGTTTTTTATTAATATGTATATATGTATATAATATTTATAAATTTTTATTTGGTTAGTTTTAATTATTTAGTACTTCAGTTGTCTTAAAAATTGCCATGGCATACTTCAGTTGTCTTAAAAATGAAAATGTTGCCATGGCAACTCTTTAATTAATTTTTTTTCCCCAGTGGAGATTCTGACTCTTCCATAATACCTGATATGTGTTAAAGAGCCCTGTTCCGATATGAAATGCTGATGTCTCAATAACGGAGTCGTCTCTCATTGGCTAATATTGAGTTTCGTCCCCCGGTGTGTCGCTGTGCTGAAATGGATTTTCTGAGCCTGCTCTCTTTACATGGAGCAGCTGCTGGAGAGTTTGGCCCTGGTAATATTGAGCCCAGTGTCTGCTAGACAGGCCGGACAGCGTCGGACAGAACCACGATGGGGATGTATTGAGTGGCGTCGTCAATGCGCAGCTCCAGGAAAGAAGATAAAGATGCTTAAAACCGGTGGAGGGACTGAGCCGACTGTCCTGTTTGAGATGGGTGTATGAAATCAACACAACCATGTTTAGTTTGAGGATTTTATTTCCTCAAATTCTGTGGGAAATGCTGTTGAAAAATTGTGAACAAAAATTAATTATTTAAACATAAAAATATTTCCATTTACAGCAGATAGTTTCCTTAATGTTAGACAAAAACAGTATTACCCCCAAGACATAAAATATGCACATTACACACTTCATGATTAATTATGTTAATTTTGCATTTGCATTCATGTTAGAAAATCATTATTTCATTGTATTATTATAGAAATGTTTCCAGATGTTTTACATTTTTCATTGATTTTCATTTCGTTGCTCTATCTGTCTGTGTATATATCATTTTGAATTTGATTTCATTTTTATATTCTGTTTTCAATTTCATTTCAGTTCAAGTTTTAGGTATTTTATCTAAATGGCTGTGTATGTGTATATATGGATTTTGTTTATGCTGTTCTAATTTATTTATTTATTTTTTTGAATTTATAACACCAAGTACAAAACTTTTACTGCCATGTTTAGTTTGAGGACTTTATTTCCTCAAAGTCTGTGGGAAATGCTGTTGAAAAATTGTGAACAAAAATAAATTATTTAAACATAAAAATATTTCCATTTAAAGCAGATAGTTTCCTTAATGTTAGACAAAAACAGTATTACCCCCAAGACATAAAATATGCACATTACACACTTCATGATTAATTATGTTAATTTTGCATTTGCATTCATGTTAGAAAATCATTATTTCATTGTATTATTATAGAAATGTTTCCAGATGTTTTACATTTTTCATTGATTTTCATTTCGTTGATCTATCTGTCTGTGTATATATCATTTTGAATTTGATTTCATTTTTATATTCTGTTTTCAATTTCATTTCAGTTCAAGTTTTAGGTATTTTATCTAAATGGCTGTGTATGTGTATATATGGATTTTGTTTATGCTGTACTATTTATTTAATATTTATTAATTTTTTTGAATTTATAACACCAAGTACAAAACTTTTACTGAACAGTAAAATTCATTGTAAATTATTATGAGGGAAAGCAGTAGTAAATACTATATAGACCGGTTTTTCTGTAATATTTTTCATATCAGTTGAAAACGTGCAAAGTGTGGTTCATGTATGTTTATTGTAAAATAATCTGTCCATTTTGATTTTGAGAAAATGGCTTTTAAAGGCAAATTGGGCATTTTTGTCGATAAAGAGGTCAAGTTATGCAAGAAAATTAGACTTTAAATTGTAGTGTCTCTGTGTTCGTTTCACTGCTGCATCGGATGATGCTTGCTGTAATATCTTGCAATTTGTTTTACATTAAAAAAGTCAGACTTGTATTTCTCCAGGGAGGTTTGCTTTGCTGCAAACATGCACCAGTTTCATTTCAATAATTATTTTGAGGGCAGACATTGATTTGCTGACCACATCATATTAAATCAACCTCTGATTGGTCAGCCATCGATCTGCTGGAGCCTCGTATCGAATCGCAGCCGTCCTGTTTGTCATAATGAAGATTTCATGATCAAAATCACTTTTGGAGCCCAAACACATGTCAAATAATGCGAGAGGGCCCGATGTTTCATAACACACATGTGAAGGGAAAAGAAAGCAGCGTCCTCGGCTTCGCTGCGTAGGTTCAGAAACCACAGAGAGGTTTTGTGAGTGCAGATAAGAGGTCGGGAGCTCTGCGTTCTTCAGTTCTCCTTTACTAGTGGCCTCCCCTCACCCACTTTTCCTGTCAGTCAACAGCTTCTCGCTACGAGGGAGACGTGTTGTTGAAAATAACTGTATCGCTGAGAGCCCCAGGCTCTGTTTTAGCACCTAAAGCCCTGCGTTTCGCTTGAGAAAGCGGAATAAGGCTCCGTTCAGGGCTCTGACAGGAAGAAGCAGCTTCTGCAAGGTGCGCGTCCCTTTCTCTCCGTCTGTTTGGTGTGCACAGGATATGTGCAAAAGCCTAGTGCAACTCTGAACTGCAAATATCCTCATCATGTGGCTTTAATATCCAGCGTTCGTGAAGTTGCTTTGAACCTTTTGAAGCTACAAGCTGCTCGTAATGAAACTACAGTCAAGCTACACTTAACAACACCATAAGCTGCTAATGTAAAGAATCCTTGTTATTTATTTACTGAAGCTGTTAATTTAATTGAACTGAAAAATTTTATTCAGACGGTTTAATAAAATTAACATTGTTATTAACAAATTCTTAACCATTTTTTTTTTACTTGCTAATTTAATTAAACCGACCATTTTCATTCCAGCAGTTCAATTAAAATATTTTTAAAATGTATTTTTATTTATTTATTTTAACTGGACTTGTTAACTTAATTAAACTGACTATTTTCATTCCATCAGTTAAAATATTTAAATATATATATATATTTATTTATTTGTTGAACTTGTTAATTATTTAAACTGACTATTGTCTTTTAGACAGACCAATACAATAAACAGGTTAAAAATAAAATGCATTTATTCAATTCTTTTTTATTTTATTTTTTTTTATTGAACCTGTTAACTTAATTTAACTCAATAGGTTAAAAATAATTGCATTAATTTTAATTGAACTCGTTAATTTTCTTGAACTATTAATCATTTAGAGAGATCAAATAAATCAACAGGTTAAAAATAAAATGTATTTATTTATTTTGAACCTTGTAATTTTAATTGAAAAATGAACAGGTTCAAAAATAAGATCTATTTATTTATTATGAACCTGTTATGATGTTAAAATGAACTACTTATGAAAATATTCATAGAAGATGAAGAACGTTTTAGGGGAGCATGCTCAGCTGCATGCAAATGTGCGACGTGAAAAACAGTTTGTAAACACCTGAGTGACTCTCATGCTACTGAAAAACTGTGCTTAGGTTTGTAGCTTCGCCACTTTTAGTAGCAAATGTTCATTTCATTAGAAAGGTCGTGGGCTTGTTTGTTCCTGAAGTTTCTTTGTTGAGCGTTTGTATGTGTGTGGAATCAATAACAGAAGCCTGTCTGTGGTAACGCAGCGGTGACTGTGGCTACCTGGCTAGCCGCACTTCCGTACCCACATGCAAAGTAGCCTAACCAGAGATCTCATTCAGGCAAAGACAGTCATGTAGAAACATGCATGCAGTAAAAACAGAACTACACTACACTACTGCCTACAGACCCAGCTAACTGAATTGAGTTTCAAATTTCAATCTAGGTTGCTTACCGTCCCAGATGAATTTATGAATCATAAAATTAAGTTAGTGCCAAAACTTTTTAGGGGCAGGTAATGGAATCATAGAACTAAGAAAATTGATTCGTGGCAAAACATTCATTTTAACACTCGCTAGTCTGGCATCTAGTGATAAGGGCATTCGAGGTCCATCTTTAGAGATCTTGCTCCACCCTAGTTAGAGTTTGCAGATAGTTGGCATCTGGAATAGCCTGCAGGGATGATTGAACAACAATTCCTAAGTAATGGAAGTTTGTATGGGAACATTACCTGGTGGTCTAACTTTTTTAGCCATGCAATTAAGTGGAAGCAAAGATGATTTCGAATCGATTTTGTACCCGGAACTTTACAAATACTTTCAGTATCCGGGATAATGAAGCTTGTAGATCCTAAATCAACAGTAATATATCATCCGCATAGAGAGATATATGCTGTTTGTATAGGACTTAACTGAAATTGTGATGTTGCCTTTAATGTTCACATCATCAGGAACGAACATTTTAAAAATGGACATTTTGAAAAAACATTTTCATAATATTAACAATTTTTATTTGCATACTAACTAGAATTAAAATTAAATTTCAAACAAGCTTTTGTCAATAAACGTTGAAAATGTATGACAAACCTTCCTAGGTAACAAATTCAGGTTATAAAAAAGCGCTTCTTAAAATGTTCTACTCACTTTTTCACCCAAAATATAATGTTATTTGAACGTTTAGTTTATATATTCTAAGAATGTTAAAATGTCCAGCTTCCTTGTTGTGATTATAATGCTATTTAAAGGTTATAAAAACGTTTCTTAAACATTCTACTAATTTTATTTTAATCAAAAATATAACGTATTTTAACGGTTGTTTTTAATATTCTAAGAACGTTAAAATGGCCAGTTTCCTTGCTGTGATTATAGCGTTATTTAAAGGTTACAAAAACGTTTCTTAGAACATTCATCAAGTAGAAAAAACCCATAAAGACATTTTGAGAATGTTGATCTAAGTTTTTGTCTCAACAATATGAGAACATATAGTAAATATGAATTAAGTTATAAGAACATTCTATAAACATTACTTTAAAAACGTTTTGTCCTAACATTTATGACTTTTAAAAACATTCCTGTTCCTGTTAGTTGGGTTGCTTTTTTGCTTTTGTAGTTAAAAATTACATTTACAAACATTTATTTGAATATCGTTTCATTTTAATTCTACATAGCAATTTTGTATCCTATGCTACTTCAATTCGAATTCAGGAACTAAAATGGAATTTAAAAAACATTCACACACAAACATCCGGTCATGTGGTCTATTTTGAATTACCGGTAGTTTGATTTTTAGACTCTTACTAAAATTCTCCGAAAGAGCAATCATTTCTCTATCTAGCTTGATGACGGTCTTCCTAAGTTTAACTGTAAGACTAGTTGATCTCAATCGAGTCATGACCCAAATAAAAAAAGACCACAAAGCTATAATTTCAGTGGTTAAAGTTCTAGCAAGTAGTGACATTCTGAATCTGAAATGACAGGGTTCGCATGCGCGCTTCTCTTTTTCTGTTAAATGATTGACAGGCCAGTCATTGGATGGGGGGTGACTTCCTGATGGCACATCCTTTGCAGCATCAGTTACTGGGAGTGTGTGTGTGTGTGTGTGTGTGTGTGTGTGTGTCATTAGATGTCACAAAGACCCTTTCAGTTAGACAGGCTGGGAGTTCCTAACGGTGGCCTTACAGCTGCAGCTTCCTTCCTCTGCAGTATCTGCTTCACAGGAAGCTGTTATTCAGTGTTTTCACAGTCGCAATATTTAGTCTAAATATTAAAAGAACTGTAGAAACCAACTCTTACAAAACCTGTGGTGGTACCATGGTATGGTTTCAGAGGGCTGCAATATGGCACTTTTATATGTACCATGGTGCTAATATGATTTTTTTTAATATGTAATGTGGTTTTGTTATGGTTTTTGGACATGTAATATGGTTCTACTATGGTTTTTGGGCATGTACCATGATAATACTATGGTTTTTGGACATGTGTCGTGGTTCTACTTCGTTTTTTGGACATGTAATATGGTTCTACTTCGTTTTTTGGACATGTAATATGGTTCTACTATGGTTTTTATACATGTAATATGGTTCTACTATGGTTTTTAGACATGTATTATGGTAATACTATGACGTTTGGACATGTACCATGGTTCTGCTATGGTTTTTGGACATGTACCATGGTTCTACTATGGTTTTTGGACATGTATCATGGTTCTACTTAGTTTTTTGGACATGTAATATGGTTCTACTATGGTTTTTATGCATGTAATATGGTTCTACTATGGTTTTTATGCATGTAATATGGTTCTACTATGGTTTTTGGAAATATACCATGGTAATACTATGGTTTTCGGACATGTATCATGGTTCCACTATGGTTTTTGGACATGTATCATGGTTCTACTTAGTTTTTTGGACATGTAATATGGTTCTACTATGGTTTTTGTACATATACCATGGTTCTACTATGGTTTTTGTACATATACCATGGTTCTACTATGGTTTTTGTACATATACCATGGTTCTACTATGGTTTTTGTACATATACCATGGTTCTACTATGGTTTTTGTACATATACCATGGTTCTACTATGGTTTTTGTACATATACCATGGTTCTACTATGGTTTTTGTACATATACCATGGTTCTACTATGGTTTTTGTACATATACCATGGTTCTACTATGGTTTTTGGAAATATACCATGGTAATACTATGGTTTTCGGACATGTATCATGGTTCTACTTAGTTTTTTGGACATGTAATATGGTTCTACTTCGTTTTTTGGACATGTAATATGGTTCTACTATGGTTTTTATACATGTAATATGGTTCTACTATGGTTTTTAGACATGTATTATGGTAATACTATGACTTTTGGACATGTACCATGGTTCTACTATGGTTTTTGGACATGTACCATGGTTCTACTATGGTTTTTGGACATGTACCATGGTTCTACTATGGTTTTTGGACATGTACCATGGTTCTACTATGGTTTTTGGACATGTATCATGGTTCTACTATGGTTTTTGGA
>NW_015505707.1:525362-530580 GCF_001515645.1 Sinocyclocheilus grahami
GGTTCTACTATGGTTTTTGGACATGTAATATGGTTCTACTATGGTTTTTGGACATGTATCATGGTTCCACTATGGTTTTTGGACATGTGTCGTGGTTCTACTTAGTTTTTTGGACATGTACCATGGTTCTACTATGGTTTTTGGACATGTACCATGGTTCTACTATGGTTTTTGGACATGTATCATGGTTCTACTATGGTTTTTGGAAATGTACCATGGTAATACTATGGTTTTTGGACATGTATCATGGTTCTACTTAGTTTTTTGGACATGTAATATGGTTCTACTATGGTTTTTGTACATGTACCATGGTTCTACTATGGTTTTTGGAAATGTACCATGGTAATACTATGGTTTTTGGACATGTAATATGGTTCTGCTATGGTTTTTGTACATGTACCATGGTTCTACTATGGTTTTTGGACATGTATCATGGTAATACTATGGTTTTTGGAAATGTATCGGTTTTTGGACATGTATCATGGTAATACTATGGTTTTTGGAAATGTACCATGGTTCTACTATGGTTTTTGGACATGTATCATGGTTCTACTATGGTTTTTGGACATGTATCATGGTTCCATTATGGTTTTTGGACAAGTGTCGTGGTTCTACTTAGTTTTTTTGACATGTATCATGGTTCCACTATGGTTTTTGGACATATATCATGGTTCCACTATGGTTTTTGGACATGTACCATGGTTCTACTATGGTTTTTGGACATGTATTATGGTTCTACTATGGTTTTTGGACATGTACCATGGTAATACTATGGTTTTTGGACATGTATCATGGTTCCACTATGATTTTTGGACATATATCATGGTTCCACTATGGTTTTTGGACATGTATCATGGTAATACTATGGTTTATGGACATGTAATATGGTTCTACTATGGTTTTTGGACATGTACCATGGTAATACTATGGTTTTTGGACATGTATCATGGTTCCACTATGATTTTTGGACATATATCATGGTTCCACTATGGTTTTTGGACATGTATCATGGTAATACTATGGTTTATGGACATGTAATATGGTTCTACTATGGTTTTTGGACATGTATCATGGTTCTACTATGGTAGATATAAATATTAATTTGCAAGTCATGTTTTTGCTGAGGTCGACACTGGCGACTATACATATATATTTACATGTTATGACTTTTTTTTTTTTGCATGTAATGCCTTTTTTCCTGATTGTTTTGCGATCACATCTTTTGTTATGTTCACGTATTAAACTGAGACGATGCGTGTCAAAGTTTTAGTGGAAAAAAGAGTTTCAAACAGTCCTCGTCTCTGTCGCACACCTGCTAAACACAGCTCAGTTGTACAGTGTGAGAGAGATCGGAAATGACGGAGACGTGCAAGTAAAAGTGTGGAAAAGCAGAGTCTATTTCATGCACTACTTGAACAAACTACAACAGGTAAAGCTGTCAGCTGTGTGGATATTGCCAATATCGTTAACAATTCTCGTTTATAATCATTACTACTATGTCTTCTTCTTATCAAGATCTTAGTCTATATGCTGTGTTCTGTTAATGCGTGAACTTCATATTATTTGAAGCGCACTTGCCGTCCAGTAATGGCAAAAAGCTTTGTGCTTTGTTACTTTTTTAATAAACAAAGTATCAGCTTTAAAATTCTGCCAAATTCATAACGAAATTCAAACAATAAATACAGTTTTGGCGCTGTATAATGCAGCAGGCGCGATCGCTTTAGCGCCTCAGTTCAAGCGGCATGTGAACCCATTTCATCTTTCTCTTTACTACTATAGTACATAATGAACATGAATTAACATCAAAAGGTAGGCTATTTTATAAGAGAGCCTACAGTACAACTTACTGAAATGTCTCATGTAAAATCTCATTCAGTGTTTCAAACTGCAGAAAACGTGTGAAGCTTGTAAACATTGCAACGTAATAATACATTTACCTGAGAATACCCATTCGATGTCCATAAGCTCATCAGTCAGCTAGAAAAATAACTATAAAGAGGAGCATTTTTCTATATTTATGCGCTATCGCATATCAATACGAGTCTACATGATTCAATTATTATCCTTATCCTCCTATAAAATTGCATGTTACTAATGAAGAAAAACAGACTGAATGTGTGAAAGGATGCATTGAGGAGGAGCCCAAACTACACTCAGTGGCCAAGTGATGCTTATGGTCCATGATATTGGTACAGATTCTGTGTAATGAATCTGCAAGTTGGAAAAGACATTTAGTTCTCACTTTAAGTGAACCTTAGTTTCCAGGCCATCTACAAGGTGGATTAAAATGCTGATAAAGTCAAGAAAAGATGAGACATAAACACATGACAGTATGATTGAAATGTAAAAAATAAATAAATAAAACGCGTTTATTCTGTCGCAGCTAAAAAAAAATTATTTGGCACCTAAGTTTTTTTCTTATAGGAGCCAATGGCTCCTTTCTCGATTTTTTTTTTTTTTTTTGTCTGGAGCCCTGACCTTGGAGTACTGTATAAAACCATTGTATTACCATCTGACTTGATGGTATTCATTCATTTTTTTTATTTCTTACTATTGTGAATGTTTTTATTGCATTGTATGTTTGTGTATGTGTACATATGCATGCTGTAACATATTCAAAAATCTATACTATGTTAATTTTTTTAAGAATAGAGCCTTAGTTCTTAATTCAGAATTAATTTACATATTCTACGCAGAGCTAGTTTACATATATTCTCATGTTTCTGCCTCCTCTTCTTCTTCGGCCTGTACAGTAGATTCCTCGACACTATTTGACTGCTATCATCTCAATCTTTGACCCTTATCATATTTATTTACATATTCTCCAATGAAATTGGTTCTTCAGACAGACCACTCACTCTCATCACACATACACAAATAGTTCCATCTTGCGCATCTCCTTTTAAAGCTGGCATGCGTCCGTCTGCGTGTGCTGCTGCTGCGAGAATGCCATCCACACACTTTACGATGCGCGTCTGCTGCAGTAATTATGTCCGTGTGACTCAGCGGCTCTTGGCGCAGTTCGCATCACCTGTTTCCAGCGCAGTCGTCCAGGCGCCCGTGTGTGTGTGTGTGTGTGTGCTCATGGTGAGCTATGCTTAGTCAGAGGAGCAGCAGCGAGCGGCAGAGCAGTTGTCTATGTTTAGTCACAGCAGCATCAGTGATACAGCACACAGCCAGACAGACTCTCCTCTGCTCGCCGTCTGGCCGAGGAAGAAAGCCACAGTCATGTCTAGCCACAGTGTCTCGCTCCGTTTAGTGCTAATGCTTAAACACGGCTGCGCTGAAACGGACTAACATGAACTCTGTGTGTGTTTCAGTGTGTTTGTAGACATGAGCACTGAGAGGAACATAAGAAAGGACAGTGAAAATAGAGAGACAGCCTAAAATGATAAATCACTATAAATATATATTTATAGAGTTTATTGTAGGTAGTTTATATAAATTATTTTTAATTTGAATAATGTTCATACCTAACTAACATCTGTTAAAGCTGCAGTCCGTAACTGTTGTTTTTTTTTGGTTAAAAAGTATCCAAAATGAATTTTTGAGCAAGTACATAACCTGTCTTCTCCTGTCTTCAAAACTATTTAATGAATTTAATGAACTAAGACTTCCAGACTAATTATCCCTCTGATGAAGTGGCAAAAATGCATGTGTTGAATGAAGATATTATTTGATGCTGTAAAAATTATAGCCATTATTTTTTTTATTAATTGTATTATTTATTTTTTATTCTACTACTAATTTATACTACCATTGCCACTAATTATTATTATTATCTCAATTTTCTAATGCGTTTTAAATATTTATATTTTTTAATTTTACAGCATACGTTTTCTTGGGAGGAAAAAAAACTGATAATAAAGAGATGAGAAATGTTTGAGTTCATTTTGAAATCGGAGACATCTTTTGATTGCAGACTTTGGTATGTCGGTAAATCTGAGCACAGTTTGAGAAATTACTGAGACCTTGGGGTCTTTTGGAGAAACATCTGAGAAGCAGGAGACTTTCCATTTGTTCTCCATTTAATCTCATGCACGTGTAGAATACATAAATGAACTTGGTGCTTGTCCGTTCCAGTAGTCTTCAGACAGTAATGCAGATTGTCTGTATGATCCCACGCTGTCCTCGCAGTCTCTGTAATCTATGGGAGTGAATTACAGACTGGCCTCTGAGGCCCCGCCCCCCTCCTCCTCTTGACCCCGCCCACGCCCCGGGGGACCCTGGACCATGTGGCGAACTGGCCCAGGATCTGAGAGTCCCGCCGGCCTGTTTGATCTACGCTCTGCATCGCTCCACACAACATCCGCAGCACAGGAAGAGGATCTCTAATAAAGCCTCTTCATTTCCTTTTATTTTCATTTCTCTACAATCTCCTTCCTTGCTGAAAAAAAAAACACAGCCTAGACCTGCTAAACTGGATCAGCTGGTGCCCAATTGAACCTGGACACGGTTTTCTTAAGACTCTCCCGTTTTGGACACTTTCTTACTGGTTTTAGCATTGCTATGCTGGTTAAACTGCAACAATAACCAGTTTAACAGACCAGCATTGCCTATCTAAAACCAGTTAAAGTAGCTTTGTATTTTTATTTTATGAGATATATGGGAAACTAGGGAATGAGTTTTAGACACATCGCCTACCAAACTCAAACTAACCACAACACTAACAAGTGCAAACAATCAGTTACTTACCCATATCTCTTCTTGTTTTTTTTGTTTGTTAGTTTGTTTGTTTACATTTTCAATCAAATATAAATAATTTAAAATGTACAAATATTTTTCCTAAATTTATAAATGTTGTATTTTTATAAAATAATATACTTAATTCAAAAAATTTAATATTTAATAATTTACTTCATTTAAGAAAAACATTTTCAGGTGAAAAAATATGTGCTGATGAATTGTTCACAGTAAGACCAGGAAAGGGCATTAAATGTTGAAATGTATGCGATGATCATTATTCCAAAGGAAAAGTGTTTCTTTGTAATCTTTTATACATTTTTATAAATGTTCCTTTCTCGGTCTGTTAAGACTTCCCAGCATCTCTTCTCACTTCTTCTAAAATTTTAAATAAAGTTAAAAAAAATATTTAATAAAATTAATTTTCTATTATAAAATGATTTATTTATTAATAAATCATTTTAAATATATTTTACTAATTTACAGTTTAAAAAAAATAAAAAATTCAGCTAAAATATATACAGATATATATATA
>NW_015505707.1:530663-535328 GCF_001515645.1 Sinocyclocheilus grahami
AAAAAAATACATATAAAATATATACAGATATATATATATATATATATATATATATATATATATATATAATTTTTTTTTTTACCCTTTTTCTGTTTCTTGTTCCATTTTGCCTGACATCTCGAATCCATTTTCTATCCATCTGGCTCCATTCTCAGATGTAACGGCCACATCTCACTATCACAAAATCGAGTCCCACTCTCCTTTTTTTCCTCATTGAATATCCTGTTTAATTCTAAAATCCACCAGGTTGCATAAGTAAAATGCATTCATGTTGACTTCGTGTGACACGTGACCTGAGCCGTGTCCTGTGTTTGCATGTACAGGGCCTCACCTTCACCAGAGCAGTCAATAATGACTCAGTCACGCTGTAGATCCATGCGGCCGGTGCACTGATACACTCCTCAGTGATCCAGCAGAGACGCCGGGCCAGAAACTGGCAGCGGCAGCCTAGAAATATTGATCAGTGTCCCATAAAGCATGAATAGACTGGCTGAGGATCGGAGGGTGTTGCCATTGATTGGAACATGGCTCTTGACAGGAGCCTCTTTGTTCCTTTGAAGACTGTAACTGAGAGCGCTAATCGCTCCTTGACGAACGCTTTGTCTGATGTTTTATAGACACAAATGCTGAGATGTTTAGGCTGGATGTGCGAGGACAATAGTCGACTGTTCGCTGTCATCAGCCTTTGACATCAGCAGCCCGAGGCCAAACGCTCAAGAGGAAGTAGCACTTTCATCACGTTTCTTTCTCTTTCTAAACCTGTCTGTCCACCTGCATCTTTGCCTGAGCGCGGTCAGCGCTTTTTCATGTCGCAGCATCTGCTGGTGAGTTTCTGATGCTCGTCCGGTGGTGAGGCCACGTGCAAACACTTCCCACAATCCCCTGATCCAATGCCTCACAAGCTTCACTGAGGGAAACTGCACCCCTCTTCATGGAGAAATGTCCTTTTGTTAACAGCAGAATGCATCTCCAGAATGTTAAATTGTTAAACAATGCAAAAATATATAGTCGATACTTTAAATAGTCGGTTTTTACTTGTCCTCCAGTGAAAATCCGTGCAAGATACATTTATTCAAGAAGCAACACTGTATATTGTGGAAGCGTATTTCTGCCACGGAACAGAAGAATAAAAAAAGGAAATTGCGACTTTTATATCACAATTATTTTTATCAGAATTGAACAAACCGCTGAAATAGAAACACTCGAGACGCACACACCACAAACACTTCAGATGAGCGCGCGCGTGTGTGTGTGTGTGTGTGTGTGTGTGTGTGTGTGTGTGGTTGTGAGAAAAAAAAAAAAGAGAGAATTGCAAGATTTGAACATATTGTGTGTGTGGTTGTGTGTGTGTGTGTGGTTGTGTGTGTGTGTGTGGTTGTGTGTGTGTGTGTGGTTGTGTGTGTGTGTGTGGTTGTGTGTGTGTGTGTGGTTGTGTGTGTGTGTGTGGTTGTGTGAAAGAAAAAAAGTCAGAATTGCAAGATTTGAACTTAGTATTCTGAGAAAAATATGAATTGTGAGATAAAAAGTTGGAATTTTTATTTGGTGGCAGAAATAAAAAAAGCTGAATTATGATATAAAGTCAGAATTCGAATTTTAAAAAAGTCAGAATTACAATGAATTTGTCTCAACAGAATTCCAAGAAAAAATGTTTTAAATTGTTAAATATAAACTCACAATTGTGAGAAAGAAAGTCAGAATTATGAGGTAAAATGTCACCGTTACCTTTTTTTTTTAATTCTGTGGTGGAATTCAGCTTCTATAGTATATCGCTTCTTCAATATTAGAGTATTTTGTCTTCCTGCACTGCAGCAGTGTTGTTATTGCATTAAAAATAGTTTTAGTTAATACATTGAAATAAAATATCAATATTTGATTTAAAGTTTAAATGAAAATTAGAAATGTTCCATTGGAAACTAATGGAAATAAGTTTAACTTGAAGTTCTAAAATCACTAAAACTAAAATTCAAATAAAAATATTAACGCTAAATATAAATTTGAAAAAATATGACCAAAGCACAGAACCATAATTGCTAAAATTTAAATAAAAATCCAATTCAAAATGCATACTAGAATAGTATATAAATTACATTAAAATATCAATATCAATGAACTCATTTAAACTTAAAACACTTTCTTTTCTTTTTTTAAACATAAAAGACAGAATACATCCATATTAAGATGCATTCTCAAAAGTTTTAATATTTTATGCAGTGTTGCTTCTCAAGTAAATTTATCTGATAGATTTTAACTGGAAAATAAGACAAAAATCCTCATTAAGAATAGGTTTGCTCTTTGATCTCATTGCTTATACATGCTTTCCCAAAGAAGATGATACATTTGAAGCCTTTAGTGAGACTGTATTTAAAAATAGTGAAAACATGTATATTAATCTAGTTTCTTTGTCATGCTGAAGTAGGGCTGGGACGATTTTTCAGATTGTATCGATTCATTCGAGTTTAATGTTTTGCCGCGATTTGTATTTTTTAGAAATCGAGAAATCGCGATTTTGAATAAAAATATTACCAAACGTTAAAATTAGACACTTTGACAATATGCCAATGATAACAATAAAGAGAAAACGATCCGACCGCATGTCGGCGAACGTGATTAACCGATAATTTTGCTATGACGCAGAATGCACTTTAGTGTTGACAAAGATGCGACGCAGGCAGTCGAACAGGAAAAACATGCAAGAAGATGGGAGTTGAACCTCTTTTAACTTGAGCGCCGCATTTTTATAAAGCCGTTTCATGCATGAGATGCTGCAAGAGATGCGAGCGCAACAGTCAAACGCATTCATGTTTACAAAGAAAAGACTGGAAAAGCAGCGCAAGCAAATAAAAACCTGTTTAGAGCTACTACTGTATGAATGATATTTCATGTGTGCATCATGGTGACTGCTGTTCATTGTTTTTACAGAACATTTATAGTTGAAGTTAATAGTCTGCTGGTGTTATACCTTCAGTCATTTTGAATTTGAATTACCTTGACTTTTGAGATTTTTTTTAAAGCATTTTCCTCTATTATTCCTTAACATATACTGTAATATGTATAAGACAAGTTTGTACAAGATGTAGTTGTAGGTCATGCATTCAAGTGATTTGTTTAACGTTTACATCATGTTGACAACTTCATGTGTGGTGCACTTGGAAAATAATTTATTAACTACAGGGATAATAACTTGAATCATGTTGTACTTACATTTTCAAGTTGACTTGTTAAAAATCGTAAAAAATCGAGAATCGGTCAAACGTTCTGAAAAAATCGAGATTTAAATTTTTTGCCAAATCGCCCAGCCCTATGCTGAAGATGTGGCCTAACAACAGTATGTTCCGAGGCGCTTTCTCATCTGTCCTGTCTGATTTAAGTGTGTACACTAGTAAGAAATCATCTGTCACATTTGGCCTACTCCGTTTGATTACTTTTGCAGCAATTAAGCGCTGACGGTGATGCTAAAAGACGTTTCAGAAGCATGCGGCCGTTCGAAATGCACGCGGCCGCTTCATGCCACTCCGTCCCGTCACCGCTGTCCCAAAGCTGTGAGACCGCAACAAGAAATGCCAATATAACGGTCGATACTGGCATGGAGCAGCACATGGTCAGAGCCGCTTCTCCAAACCACAGAAAGCCTCCTAGACTTTGATAATGGAGCATCCGGAGCTCCGATGGGATCCGTCCCGAGTGGACCTCCACCGTACTTCTGCCATGTGGTTAACGATGTCCTCCTCCTCGTTTAGGAGCTTTCCGTGTGTCCGTTGCTAATTTATTAATCTGTGGATTTCTTCTCGACGATCCCATTTGCTGGAATGTTCTTCTGGCTAATTTGGTAGGCCCTCATCCGCATAATAGTTTGAGTGGAGGAGAGAGCGATGGACGGGGCTACCGGAGGAGGGCTGGAAGTGACTTTTGTCCCAGGACTTTCTGAGTTATTAATTGATTTTGTGGGTGACTAATGACTTTTTTATTGAGCAGTTTCCTCACGCTCCTGGAGGGAGGAAAGCCAAACTGACCGCACCAAACTCTGTGGCCTAGATATGGAGGACGGCTTTCTGAACAGAGCTCTGGTTACCGTCCCACACACACAGCAGGGACAGACTCTGAGTGAACATTTCAACAACAACAAAAATGTACAAGGATTTTTTAATTTGTAGTGACTAAAAAGTTTGTTTAATGGAATGAATTTAAAAAGTGCATTGTTTATCAAAACGGAACATCTGCAACATTTATATTATTACATTATATTTATATATATATATATGAAAATACACTTACAAAAACATAAAATATATATTTACATTTTTAATTATAAAATTGTATTTATTTAATTTTAAATAATATATAATTTATATTTTAGAATAATAACTTAAAAAAATTAAAAATGTTTTTGTAAACAATAGCATATATATATAATTATAAATATTATATTTATTTTATGTTATAAGCACTACCATTCAAACGTTTGGGGTTAGTACTTTTTTAAAGAAATTTATATCCATCAAGGATGCATTAAGTTGATCGAAAGTGACAGTAAAGACATTTATAATGTTACGAAAGATTTCAGTTTCAAATAAACGCTGTTCTTCTGAACTTTCTATTCATCTGTGAATCCTGAAAAATAAAATGCATCAGTTTCAACAAAAATATTGTGCAGCACGACTGTTTTCA